>NW_027505540.1:0-160600 GCF_021521415.1 Bidens hawaiensis
CACCCTCGCGTTACCAGGTATAATCTGGTCCTCGCTGTGAATTCCACTTAATCAAAATCAATAAAGCTTGGTATGTCCAAACTGTTTAGTTTTCTCGTCTACTATCTCTACGGAATTAGTTATGATATCAAGCATGTCTTCTATGAGTACCTCTATTACTAGTACTTTCGTTGCCTCATCGCTTAGGCACTTTTCAATCCATATACATGGCAAAACATTATGTATAGTACTTAGCCCCTGGAGTACTTTAATCGATAAACTAACTGACCAATCATGAGATAGGCTCATGAGGTCCAATATATTAAGGAGCTATTTTCGGTTTTGCCAACCTCATATCACCTCTCAAAGGTGATGCCTTAAAAATACCTTGTCACCTCTTTCCAGCGACAATGGTTTCCTTTGAATGTTGGCATAAATCTTTTGCCAATCTCGCGCTGCTTTCAACATATCTTAATTATTATAAATCCTATTGGTTGTTTCTCGAATCAATTCAAATCTTATGGCTTGAGTGACGCCCATTTTCAATTTAACAAATTGGTAATAATTACTTCACCCATAGAAAGCTTCTAAGCTCTCGATGCTTCCTTCCCCGCCTTCCAATATTGGGAGTAGGATGACTATTTCGATCTGAGATAATTGAAAATGGTACTCCACGACGAGATACCATTTCACCATCATGAATTTGGGCGAGAATTCATTGTGGTAATCGACGTGGATTGGGATGAAATGCGAGGATTGGTTAATCGATCCGCGATTACCCAATTTACCTCATGCCTTTGATATATCTTGGGAATTTGCGTCCCGAAACCCATTGTAATTTATTCCCACTATCATTGGCGAATTTTCTGTCGTTGTGGCGTTCCCAAGGGTTTTCGGTATGCAGCCTTATCTCTTGCATAACTTAAATTTTCACCAACATACGTAACCATATCTTTCTCCACACTCGGTCATTAACAAAATCCTTTCAGATATTCGTATCATCAATAGTCTAATCCGATCCCGGATGTATGGAATATTCCGATCTATGCGCTTCGTCCATGATTAATTCACGAAGGTCATGGAGGGTCGGGATCCAAACCCAATTTTTGAAGTAGAGAATTTCGTCCACAGCGTTGTTCGAAATTCTTCTCATTGCCGTAAAGTTCCTCCTTTTCCAATTGTTCCTCTTTCAACGCCTCACGTTGAGCGACTCGAATCAGGTCCGAAAGGTTCGACTGGACTATCATCCCCAGCACTCGCACTCGCAATGGCTTAACCTGATCTTTCCTACTCAAGGCATCGGCTACGACGTTAGCCTTGCCGGGGTGATAACGGATGTCACAGTCATAATCGCTTAACAACTCGACCCATCTTCGTTGCCTCATATTCAGTTCTTTCTGATCGAATATGTGCTGCAAACTTTTATGATCGGTGAAGATGGTGCACTTCGTACCGTAGAGATAATGTCTCCAGATTTTAAGTGCGAAGATAACCGCTCCCAGTTCTAAGTCGTGAGTAGTGTAATTTTTCTCGTGTACTTTTAACTGTCGGGAAGCATAGGCTATAACCTTATTATACTGCGCCAACACGCATCCTAACCCTTTACGCGATGCGTCACAATACGCGACAAAACCATCGTCTCCATCGGGGAGACTTAAAATCGGCGCTTGGCACAATTTTAATGGTTTCTATCTTATTTGGATCTTTGTGAAATCCTTGTTGCTTTACAACATGACCAAGGGATTATGCCTTCTTTATTCAAAATCACATTTCGAAAACTTCGCGTATAGCTCCTCTTGCTTTAACACTTCCACCATTTTCCTTAACCGTCGTTCGTGCTCTTCTTTACATTGCGAATATATCAAAATAACATCAATGAATGTTACGACAAATTTGTCTAAATAAAGTTTACAGACTTGGTTCATGAGTTCCATGAATGCTGCCAGCGCATTTGTTAGCCCGAAAGGCATAACTAAGAATTCATAATGGCCGTAGCGAATCCGAACCACTGTTGTTGCAACGTCCTCCTCTTGGATTTTTCATTTGGTGATAACTATATCTAAGACCAATTTTCTAAAAATAAATCGCCCTTTGCAGTTGGTTAAACAGATCATTTACTTCGAAAAAGTGAATACCTATTCTTGTTCGTCACTTTATTCAATTCTCCCTAATCAATACATATCCTAACACTTCCGTCCTTCATTTCCCAAATAACACTGGTGCACCCCATGGTGACTAACTAGGTCGTATAAAACCTTTATCCAATAATTCTTGCATTTCAGTTGGCGCAAGTCGGTAAGATGCTTTAGCAACAGGGCCAGCTTGAGGTATTAAATCGATTCTGAATTCGACCTGTCGGGTTGGCGGTAATCCAGGAAGTTCTTCTGGGAAAACTTCTGGATATTTAAGTATCACCGAAACATCTTCTATATGTTTTCTTTTAAATACTTTGGCAATCGCGTTTGTTAAATACACCACGTCTTCTTGTCGTAAATATTATAACATGTCAAGATGAGATTAGAGTGGTAACATAATACCGTACACTTTTCTCTGTATCTAATCGCTTCATCGTCCGAAGGAGAGCTTCTAATCATCTTCTTTTCATATTTGATTTCAGCTTCATGTTGAGTTAGCCAATCCATGTTAACTATTACGTCAAAACTTCTTAACTTTACTGGTCGTAGGTCAATAAGAAAAGGATTAATCGTTCAGAGTAATAGGACAATTCCGAACAATTTAGTTAACCATTAGGGATTTACCGTTAGCGATTCTACCGTATGGGGTTCTATAGTTTCACTAATCGGTATCTTTCCAAATGATAGGAGGTTAGCAGGAACTAACTTCTATCGACGACCGTAAAAATATCGCTGAAGCCCATTGATTTAAAACTACAACGTACTTAATACCACCTTTGAATCATGACGTGCTTTATTCGAATTACTCACAAAAGCACGGCTCCTTGCTTGATCCGAGGTTGATGCTTGTCTTGAGGTTCGTCTTCCAACGACACCTTGGTTCAACTTTGGGCAATTTCTCTTGAAACGTTCTGTACTGCCACATTCATAGCAAGTACAACTGTTTGGCATAATTTGATTTCTTTGGATGGATTGTTACTGAGGTTGTTGGGTTCGGAGTGGTTGTACACGAATGGGTTGGGGTTGCCGGTTCACATGGCTTCAATTGGTTCTACAATTAGGGCATTACGTCCATCTTTACCACACCCGTGGCCTACTATCACTCGACATTCTTCTTCCTGCCGATGACCATATTTTCCACATTTAGGGAAGGACCCTTCATGCGGTTCATGTTTTCACACCAGAACTAGTCTTGGTATAATTCTGGGTTGTAGGACATACCTACTTATTCAAAAGTCCATCTTGCACTATACCTTTATCATTTCTCTTCTTTAATACTCGTCGTCTCACCTAACGTCCTTCCAGTCCGCTTCCCATAGAGTCAAATATATCAATGCTGGCTTGTGACACAACCCTTCCAAAGGTTGTATATTTTACAGGATTGACTATACCCCTTATCGATGGAGTTAGTCCCCAATATTGCTCTCACTTCGCTTAGTTTCAGGAGTAATTAGCCATGTTACAAGACATGACAATTCCTTCAAACGATTAGCGTTTTCTAAGTGATCAGCATACAACATTTCTATCTTCCATAGCTCAGTTTCCAATCTCTGAACTTAATCACTCGAATAAAAGTGCTCTAGCACAAGAATTTTAAACTCTGACCATATCATCTGAGTGAAAATTTTCTAACCATAATTTCGTACCATCGTGTTCCATCATGGTACAACATAATCTACCAACATATCTGTAGCATATTTCACTACACAATGTTCTAGGCTCTTACCAATATCCTTACCCATTTCGATTTGTTCTATCCACTCGCTAATCTATTCCTCCCTTTACCATCAGTAAACTATTAATAATCCCCTTAACACAACCGATAAACATATCCTTCATACCGGATCTAATTCATTACGACTACCATTCATGTTTAGTTTATAACTAATACTTGTAGTCATAATAGTATTCGGTGGGACATTAACACTCTTAGTAATAACACTAAGAAAATTGAAATATTCATAATCATGTGATTGCTCGATCTATAAGTCTGCGATCACATTTGCATCAACACTAGCAGTGATCTGTGATACGACATTCGGTATCATCATCTGCTATCTTTGAGCAATCAACTGAATCATATCAATCTCCATCATTGGAGTTACTCTTTTATGTCATTCTGCCGTACTCATCCCGTACGCAGTAATCAACACTAATCTCACCGTATAACTCGTTACCAGTTCAATCATAACAGCAGGTACACATACACACCAAATATCATCATACTTATTACACATACCAGTATCTAGTATATATGTCCCACAAATATAATAACATATGGACTTAACCTGACGTCGGTTAACGTTTAAATATGTTTCATAATCCTTGTCACCAACTGACATATAGATCTTTCTCAACAAGGATTAATGTTTAATATGCTTGATTTCAATATCCTTCTGCATGTCAGCATAACCGATACATGCTCACCGCGAGCACCAAATGATTACGTACCACGGAGTTATAATATCCGTGTCCATTTGTATATCCGGCATACACGGTATACTACCTACGAACGAACAACCAACTATGCTATAATGATTCCAACACCTATTTGTGTATGGGTAATCATTCTATTCGAGCATACATGGGTGTAGGCATCTAACGGACATAAGGATAACATAGGGAGTTGCAAGGTTCAAGGTAATCGCGCAACATAGGTTGCCTTCAAATATTATTAATTACTATTATGGGAAACTCTATCACTTGCTCAGTCAATGTCCTCAGGCGTTCTAGGTTCGCTAAAATCGGTAATTCTCGATCTGGAGGTGGTATGACTCATATGTTCGAGAGTGAGAAATACATATATATATTTCTATATATTATTTTTATCTGCTCATTTATTATCAAATTTATTATTATTATCATTTTCTATTTATTTATTTATTTATTTATTTACCTTAATGGAATAAGAATGGGTTCAGGTAAAGGTCCGTCCGTACGTGAGGGTCGGCGGTTCGGGTGAACATAAGGAGTTATTACGATATACGGTACCGGTGTTGGTAGGCTAAGGGATTTATCAATTTTGGTTGGGAGTGACGGTTACTAGATATTTCTGGTTAATGTCAAACGGGAGATCTAACTTGGTACTATCATAACTATAGCCCGATAAGTCAGACTTATCATCAACCGATGCTCTAGAAATCTCAGCATCCTCGGTACTTTTATTATTTCATCCCCCGGTTCCTTATCCGGGTCCTATTTCTCAATACATGTACCCACAAGATATGTACATATATATATATACACACATTAGCACGCATAAATAATATTATATACTTTACACATATGTTGCCATTTTTACCTATTAATGTACCCCGTGACTTCCCCTGAATTCCCTCGTACGGACAAGTCTGTTATTATGTTCCGGACCATAATAACTCACTTGTCCATCCAAGTTCATCCAGATCTCGTCACTGTAAATTATTAGTTGATATTCAGATCCTATAATACTTGAGCTACTGGTTATATTTTAGGTATCTTTTAAAGAAATCATAATTCTTTATAACCAATGGCTCTGATACCAACTTCTGTAACACCCCGCAACCGTAACGGAAACGTAAACGGGATGCAACAGACACCTCTGATATCAACCACATTGTTTATAAAGAAAACTGAATACATTAATATACTTCAAATTACATTATCTTGTATTTCATTACCGTCTAGGTGATACACACATCATACAATACGATACACAATTGTATTTGTTATAATGTATCCTAACATCCTGCACGCAAATATTACACACATCAAGCACTTAGCACGTAAGCAATCACTTCATCTTAATTGTACCTGAAAAGCATGTGAGAAAACGGGTCAACTACGAATAGTTGGTGAGTTTCACAATTTGAGTAAACCATGATAAATCCATATCATAATATAATAGTATCGATGGACACTGTTAACCCAGTACTGTACTCATTCCGGGGGCAATGTTAACCCAGAAACACGATGTAATTATGCTGAGCCCACAAGCGATACCTCTGTCTGGGGACACTGTTAACCCAGTACAGTACTCATTCCGGGGACAATGTTAACCCAGAAACACTTCTAGGGACATCTGGGGACACTATTAACCCAGTACTGTACCCATTCCGTACGATTCCCGTATAATCAAATATTTATAAATACACGCAAATCCATGCGTTCAGTATGTACTTAAACATTTTATTAGTAACATGCTTTTCTGTAACACCCCGTAACCGCAGCGGAAACGTAAACGGGATGCAACAGACACATCCGATATCAACAGCATTGCTTATAAAGAAAACACCACTACAATAATTTAAACGTATTACATTGTTCCGAGTTTCGTTACCGACTAGGCGTTATCACATAAGTTTTACCAATAGTACGTTAACATGTTTAATACAAAATATAGACCCTTAAGCTTCCACAAAATAGCACACATCATCAAGCACGTATCACTCATTCCAATTTGGGTGTACCTAGAAAGCATGTAAAGAAAACGGGTCAACTACGAATAGTTGGTGAGTCTCACTAATTTAAATAAATCATGACAAATCATTTTAATAATCTTAAATTAACGATGTAATTATGCTGAGCCTACAAGTGAAACCTCTGTTAACCCAGAAACACATTTAATAACCTCTGGGGACACTGTTAACCCAGAAACACATTTAATAGCCTCTGGGGACACTGTTAACCCAGAAATACATTTAATAACCTCTGGGGACACTGTTAACCCAGAAATACATTTAATAACCTCTGGGGACACTGTTAACCCAGAAATACTTTTAATAACCTCTGGGGACACTGTTAACCCAGAACACTGTTTCGGGCCTTACAATATTAGCAACTCAGACAATTACCATCTTAATACATTATCGTACGATTCCCGTACAATAAACATTATATAAATACATTCATTTCCATGCTATCGGCATGTACTTAAACACTTTGATAAAAAAAACATGCTTTCCGCCCCGGGAAAATATTTAAAACAATTCAATAAAAAGGGGCTCGTAAAACTCACCTTTTTGTGAGCAAAGATGTACTACTGTGCGCGGCTACCGGTCCGGATCTGTAATACGATCCCTAAGTCGTTACTACACAATTTTTATAAATATAACTTAATTTCGTGTTAACCGGCACGTCTGGGGACACTGTTAACCCAGTACCGTACACGATCCGGGGACAATGTTAACCCCGAAACACTTTTCAGGACTTAGATTGTGATATCACTTAGAGTTCTTTAGTCAAAATTACCATTAGTTTGTTTTCTCGTTTTGCGTGCCTAGCACGGTTAACCGTCTTTATGTTTTCAAAAATGAGTTTGGTCACATACGACCCGAAAATAGTTGTTACTGATATTTTAATTAAAGTGGTGAAATTAGAGCTCGGTTTCGACACCCCGTTTGGCCGCGGGGCCCGTTTCCGTCTTTAATATACCGGAAACTACTAAATCGGGTAAAATTACCCAAATCATCCGAATTACTTTCGGATGATTTATTTTTACTTGATTAACTTAGTTTCATGAAAATAGTCCATTTTTAGGGTTTTTATACACCAGTCAGCTCTCTTAGGCGAACTTTGCCGGTTTACGCGTTTTAAGTTTTAAAAGTTTGTTTTTATGTTCTGTTTAGCACAAATAATTACCCGTTTAGTCTCGGATTTTGAAATTTTGCACAAATCAGTTTTTGACAGTAAGGAATTTTATAAAAATATTTCCAGAATTACTTTTTATATTTAACATTTATTTATCTATTTTTAAACGTCATTTAAACACCAAATATGTCGAAAATACCAAACGACCTTAGAAAAATCCCAAATTTTTCTGGGATGACTCCTGCCATCCACATAGTTCCCAGTAATTTTTCCAGAACCAAAAACTCATTTTTCATGCCATTTTCACCAAAACCGAGCTAGAAAACCCTAGAACTCGTTTTACCCAAAAGCCTACTTAGACTTCCCCAATGGACCTGAAATTTTGTGTGTGACTTTTATATGTTATAAAAAGCTTATCTTAATTTTTCCATAATTTTTCATGATGTTTAGCTATTTTCACCATTTTTAGCCAAAACCGAGCATTAAATTCACCAAATATTCATCCTTTATCCAAAAATTACCAAATTTTCACAGATCTCATATTTTCATGTGTAGATCATCTCTGTGAAATTTCATGACCCAACTCTAAGTCTACCACAATCTGTCCAAATCACACAAATCATACGAAAAACCGAACTACCTTGTGTTTCTAGCTTTAGATCGCAAAGATCTTGCTCTCTAGCCTTTGCTAGCAACTAGATACAACACCTACAAGCACAATAACACCACACCAAGCAAGTTATACCCACAATCAAGCCATTTCTTTCATGGTTTCGGTTAAGACATCAAAACAAAGATTTTAACCGTAAAAATTCGTTTTTGACTCTTTTAACTCCTTTCTTGGACCAAGATCCCTTGTATAACTTGTACACATCACTTGATCATGCAAGAATCGGTTTCATCTCGGGTTTTCACCCATTTTTCACTTGAAACCTCATTTTCTCAAGATTTTTTCGAATTAAAAACCATGATTAAACCATAATAACATGTTTATACCTTATGGATCTTCTTAAAAATCAAGGGTTTTTGGTTGAATGTGTGGAGGATGGAGAGAAATGTGGAGTTGGGAGCTTAGAAAAAAGAAAATGAAATGTGTTTGTGCACCAAATGGACCGATCGGTCCATGTATGGTGTGGGGTGGGGCCCACATCTCAAACCTTGGCCACACATTCGGATTGTGTAATCCGGATAATGTTGTGGATAATCTGGTTCAGTTCGTTTTTCGGTTAAACGCTTAATTCGGCTTAAAACGAGGCTAAAACGGTCGTTTTTCGGCTTAAAAATAAAATTAATATAAAACCGATTTAAAAACTTTAAAAAATTAAACCATGACATTTATTGACTTAACATATCATATTGTCGGTAATTGTGCATCTTTTTCGGCTTGATCGATCGTTTCTTGCTTGGTTTGATATTAAAGGTTTCGTTTAACGTACCGACGTACCATTAAATCGAAATCCTTTTTCTGTGCTATAACTCACTCATCCCGAAGCTTTAATACTTCGTAAACCTTACTAAACATCATATATTTCGTCTATAATGTAATCCCCGATTCGTTCGGGTTTCAATAACCGTTCATCGGTTAATCGTAATTCCAATACGACTAGCTATACATTCGAGTATAATTCGTACTGTGAATCTTATATACTCGTATGAACACATTATAATTCATATATTCGGTATTAAATAACACGTAAATAGCATATACCGGCTAGGGTATACCTGAATTTGCCGGAATCGTTACATTCTCCCCCGTTACAAAAATTTCGTCCTCGAAATTTTACGCTTCAACTACCTCCTTTTGAGGAAATAGGTGGGGGTATTTCTTCCGAAATTCGTCCTTTCGTTCCCATGTATATTCTGGGCCTCGTTGCGAGTTCCACCTAACTTTGACCAACGAGATCTTATTGTGCCTAAGTTGCTTAATTTTCCCGTCCACTATTTCTATGGGTTCCTCTACGAAATTAAGCTTATCGTTTAATTGGACACCCTCTAGTGGTAACACCGATGTCTCATCCGACAGACACCTTTTCAAGTTCGACACGTGAAACACGTTGTGAACTGCACTTAATTCATCAGGCAGTTCTAATCGGTATGCTACAGGACCGATTTTTGCAGTAATGTCGAATGGTCCAATGTATCTAGGGGCTAACTTCCCCGCCTTTCCAAATCTGACTACTCCTTTCCAAGGTGATACTTTCAAATACACTTTATCACCTTTCTCAAATGATAACGGTTTTCTACGGGTATCGGCATAACTCTTCTGCCGATCCCGTGCGGCCTTCAGATTGTTCTTAATTTCAAGGATTTTGCTGGTCGTTTCCTGGACCAGATCTGATCTAATAACCTGCGTGTCGCCCACTTCAGTCCAGCAGAGTGGTGATCAGCACTTCCGTCCATACAATGCTTCGTAAGGTGCTGCCTTTATACTGCTATGGTAACTGTTATTATAGGAAAATTCAACGAGCGGGAGATGTTGATCCCAATTTCCCTTAAAATCCAGTACGCATGCACGAAGCAAATCCTCCAGTGTTTGGATGGTCCTCTCAGACTGACCGTCGGTCTGAGGGTGGTAAGCTGTGCTTAGATCAATACGCGTTCCCAGCGCTTCTTGTACAGCTTGCCAAAGATTGGAGGTGAAATGGCTATCTCGATCGGAGATGATTGAGATGGGTATCCCATGACGAGACACAATTTCATTTATATAAATCTGCGCAAGTCTTTCGGTGTTATAATTATTTCTAATCGGAATAAAATGTGCCGACTTGGTTAGTCGATCCACGATTACCCAAATTGCGTCGTGTCCACGGGAGGTCTTAGGAAGATGTGTCACAAAATCCATCGTGATTTGCTCCCATTTCCATTCGGGAATTTCCGGTTGTTGTAGCATCCCCGAGGGTTTCTGGTGCTCCGCCTTAACCCTCGCACACGTCGTACACTTGCCGACGTATGTGGCTATATCCTTTTTCATACCCGGCCACCAGTAGAACTCCTTGTACATCTTATCCGATCCCGGATGTATGGAATATTTCGATTTATGCGCTTCGTCCATGATTAATTCTCGGAGGTCATGGAGGATCGGGATCCAAATCCGATTTTTGAAATAGAGAATTTCGTCCACGCGCTGTTCGAAATTCTTCTCGTTACCATAAAGTCCCTCTTTTGCCAATTGTTCCTCTTTCAACGCCTCGCGTTGAGCGACTCTAACCAGGTCCGAAAGGTTCGACTGGACTGTCATTTCCAGCACTCGCACCCGCAATGGCTTAACCCGATCCTTCCTACTCAAGGCATCGGCTACGACGTTAGCCTTGCCGGGGTGATAACGGATGTCACAGTCATAGTCGCTTAACAACTCGACCCATCTTCGTTGCCTCATATTTAGTTCTTTCTGATCGAATATGTGTTGCAAACTTTTATGATCGGTGAAGATGGTGCACTTTGTACCGTAGAGATAATGTCTCCAGATTTTAAGTGCGAAGATGACTGCTCCCAGTTCTAAGTCATGAGTAGTGTAATTTTTCTCGTGTATTTTTAACTGTCGAGAAGCATAGGCTATAACCTTATTATTTTGCATCAACACGCATCCTAACCCTCTCTGGGATGTGTCACAATACACGACAAAACCATCGTCTCCGTCGGGGAGACTTAAGATCGGCGCTTGGCACAATCTTTGTTTTAGCGTTTGAAACGCCGTTTCCTGCTCTTCACCCCATTCATACTTTCGATCTTTTTGGGTCAGAATGGTTAAAGGTTGGGCGATGCTGGAAAAGTTCTCTATAAATCGACGATAATATCCAGCTAAGCCTAAGAATTGGCGGATTTCCTTTGGTGATTTAGGCGCTTGCCAATTCTTAATTGCTTCAACCTTACTTGGATCAACGTGTATTCCTTGATGGTTTATAACGTGACCAAGGAATTGCACTTCTTGTAACCAGAAGTTACACTTGGAGAATTTTGCATACAACTTCTCCTGATTTAGAAGCTCTAAAATTAATCTTAAGTGTTGCTCGTGCTCTTCTTTACTCTTCGAGTATATCAAAATATCGTCAATAAACACGATGACGAATTTATCGAGGTAGGGTTTACAGACTCGATTCATGAGATCCATGAACACTGCTGGCGCATTTGTTAGCCCAAAAGGCATAACTAAGAACTCGTAATGGCCGTAGCGAGTCCGGAATGCGGTTTTTGGGATATTCCTTTAGATCATCAAGCATACTTGGATCATACTTAATAATGAATACCTTGCCCGGTCTTCCAATCACTTGGCTTATTGGACTTGGTTAACCAAACCTTACTCGAAAAAGTAATATACTTGGCTCTGAAGAACAGACTTGCTTGATAAAGTGAACCTTGCCCGGATTTACATAAACTAGTGTACCTTACTCGACAATGCACTAATTTGCAAACCCTGCTCGGATATCCACTTAAGAAGACTACTTGAAGTAAACCTTGCCCGGTAGGCAAAATATCGTACCCGGCCAAGTAAAAGCTTGCTTGGAGGTCTAAGGTGTGCTCGGATCCATTACTTAGCAAATTCAGAGGAGGTTGAGAAGATTCCAATCTTCCATGTACTTCATTTAGGTCAAATCTTTGACTCAACAATCTCCCCTTAGGTCAATTTCTTGACCCAACAATCTCCCCCTAGATTGGAACACCTCAGCTGACCCAAAACATTTCTATGGTTACTTACGCTCAGCAAAAATACACATCAAATCAAAAATCAAAAATTACATATTCAAATAACATAAACACAATTACATAATCAGAAAGTTGTCTGAAGACATTACAAAACAAAGCCTATTCTATTAATCTTATCTTCTTCTTGCATCATGAACGGCTTGTCTTCTGTTGATTAGCTCTGAAGCAGCTTTCATCTTGAAGATATTAAGGGCTTGGTAATGAATGTGACTTTCTGGTAAGGCCAAGTCCCTTATATCCATGAGATCTTCACTGTGCAGATATGTCAAATCTTCGTCTTCCTTGATAATCCCCAATATCTTTCCATCTGAGTTTCTCAGTAAGAAGTGATCGGCATTCTTTTTGTATTCAATCTCAGCAATTATGCCTTTCTTCTGTACTGTGTAGTTAGGGCGTCTCATCCTTCTTCTCATACTTATGGCAAACATTCATGTTGGATAATGGATTCTGATCTCGGACATTCATTTGATAGTCTCTCTCGGCTATGTCCATTCTTCTCAACTTTGAAATCCTTCTTGATTTGTGAGACTGAATCAATCTCCAACTCCTCTTTTCTTTTAAGAATTGGAATCCTTTATCAGCTTCTTCATGCAGGTACTTTGATAGATCATTCATTTGTCTACCTGTAGATCTGTTCCTGTTCCTGTAGTCATTCAAATGGAGTGTGGCCATCCTTCTCAATTGTTCTTCATTAAACTCACAGAAGTCACTTCTAACCACAATCTCTCTTAATAATCTGCTCTCCATAATCACCTTGAGGGTATCAGTGACAGAATCATAGTACAGTTCTCTTGGTAGATCCACATTTGATTGTGGTCTTATTCTTTGTTGTGCTGAACTGCTTGATTCACCTCTTCCTCCTTGACCTCTTCCATCTCCATACACATTCATAATCATATTCAATGCATTCACATTCTCACCTTCTACACCTGAGACAGTTGGCATAGAATCATTCTCCCCCCTGATTTGGGGAAGCTGAGGTCTTCTCAACCTCCTGCTCCAGGGCTTGAATTTACAAGTTTGCCTGCACCAACTTCTCTAACAGGATCACATTCTCCTGTGCTACTTCCTCATTCCTTCTTCTCAACTCAGCATTTTCTTTCATTAGGGTCAGAAGGTCAGTTTCAGTGTGTGGTGATGTAGGTGGTGTTGTGAAGAAATGTTCATAATCAGGTTGTTCTGTGGTGTTAGTTTGGAAGGTAGATGGTTGTGGTGATTGTATATGAGGTGGGCTAGAAACATCTTCTAATCATCCCTTCTGTCACATGTATTTCCTGACCAGCAACGGATGCTTCAATTCTTTTCCCATTGATGTCTTCTACAAGTTCTGCTGATCTCTAGAAATCAAGTGAGTGCTTTCTGTAGATGACAGGATTTTCAGTAAGAGCAAAGTTGACATTTGATCGAGCCATCCATCTGATCATTGGTGCCACAGGCTCATTGCCAGGTGTGACTTGCAGAAGTGCACACACATTATGTTTCTTTTCAAAGAAATACTTTGGTTGTTCTTCTTCTGCCATATCTGAAACACATAAACAAACACATTCAAAGTGAAATTAGTCATAAAGTTCAGTACTTTAGATAATTTCAGGTTATAAAAATGAAGAAGAAAGAAACAAATCTTCTTGAACCTGTTCTTCGACAAATTAATAACCTAAACACATAAACAGAGTATTAGTAACCAAGAAAATAATCAAAGCCCATTATAGTCTAATCGTGATCGGAAAACGCATTATTAATGCTTACCGAGTCGGAATTAGAGGGCTGATAAAAATTAGGGTTGGATTAAAGTTGACTGCGATAAGTCGGTTAGGTTTCTTTGTGAGTAAGAAGTTGCAGTGGAAGGAGAGAGAGAGGGAAAAGTAATGTTAAAAAAATTTGCCTAACTCCCTCCTTTATACCTTTTGAAAGTGGGTTTTAAATGCTCTTTGTCTTTTTGTGAATTATTAGCTGTCAACCAGTAACATTATCCACTTGATATATTAAACATTTAATTTCATTTAAGTTCATAAGACCTTACTCGAAAGATTAATATATCCAAAGTCTACTCGGTATACTTCCACTTACAAACCTTACCCGGTCAAACTTTGCTTGGAAAATTTTCATTTTGGATATACAAAGTTTGCCCGAATTCGTCTATTTATAAACCTTGCTCGATCAAGTAAATTAATTTAAAGTTAAGACATGATGAAGAAAGCTTACCCGAAATACTAGATTTCTTGATAAATTAATCACAAGGCAAATAATCAAGTATAATCATCAAATAAACATCCTTACTAAGAATCAATTAAGATCCCCACATAGATTTCTCAATTTCAAATTAAAACTTATCTAGCATAAACCCTAATAAGAATCATAATCAATTTTATCATACTAACTAACATATTCAATCAAGCATACTTGAAAAACATAGTGTGCCCGAGCAACCATTCAAGGGAATAGTGTGCTCGAACACCTTTCTAATGCAAAGTATACCCAAATAACCTT
This sequence comes from Bidens hawaiensis, assembly GCF_021521415.1. NCBI lineage: Eukaryota > Viridiplantae > Streptophyta > Magnoliopsida > Asterales > Asteraceae > Bidens > Bidens hawaiensis. The sequence continues at coordinate 14,871 of NW_027505540.1, forward strand.
CATATAGTACAAAGTGTGCCCGAAAAAGGATTTCTAGCAGACAGTGTACTCGGAAAGTTAAGTTTTGAAATTTACCAAGTATATTTAGGGAACAAAAGTGTACCCGAAATATAAAGTGTGTCCGGAAAACAAAGTTTGCCCGAAAACACTTGTAATTTCAAAGAAATCATAAACACACATATCACAGAGCATGCTCGGAATGAAATTAAAACACAAAGACATTTAAGTGTGCTATAGTCTAAAATTTCATAGAGCTTGCCCGAAAATCCTATGTTAGCACTAAGCTTGCTAGGATAAACACATTCAATCATCAGGTATGCCCTTACCCGAGGGATTTCAACATGCCAAACCATACCCGAAAAATGACAAACTTAAGTAGTAATATCTAAGCATGCCCGGAAAGATTAACAAACCTTTCCTAGCGACATATTCACACAAATCACAAAGCTTACTTGATGTACTTGACTAAGTTCATAAAGTTTGCTTGGAATCACAATCAGCATATAACATGCATAGCTTGCCCGAAACAAGAATTTCTTGTTAAAAGCTAGCTATAACAACACATAATCATCTCAAGACTGCAAGCTTGCTCGAGAAATGAGTACAACAGTGTACTCTACCCGGAAAGTGTAAACACTTCAAAGCATGCCCGAAAATCATAAAGTTAGTCAAAAATGACTAAGCTTACTCGGAAAGGTTGAAAATTATCAAACCTTACCCGAAACAACATATTCACACATAATCAACTGTTTTTGTACCCGGAAAGGTTGTAAATCATTAAACCTTACCCGAAAATACATATTCAAACAGTTTGTGCTCGGGAAGGTTATAAGGCATCAAACCTTACCCGAACTTACATATTTAACCTATTTTAGGCAAAATGCAACACTTTTTGACTTAAACCACTTTGTCAAAATATATTTTTCTTTTCATATCATAGTTTAAGAGAAAATGGTGCATTTAGAGATCAAATTTAAGTTATATTTCTCTTCAAAACAGTTTCTTCCATTTTCTGAAAATATCTCAAGAATGGGATCATATTGACTAAGTAGCTATCTCAATACTTTACTCTCAGCATTATTATAACAACATAGATAGGTTAACAACAGGTATAAACTTAGCATGAATTTCATCTCTTTGGTGATATGATTTAGGTTCAATTTAAGCATAATGCATTAATGGTCAACACTGTGCTATGATGCCTCATATCTCTTCTCAAAGCTTATTTGGCTTTCCCCAGATCATCCCAATTTGACTCCAACCTCCTGTATTTGGTCAAAAATAGTTTTTGTATGATAGAACTTATTGTATTTTTGTATTTTTAGATTCAAACATATATAGAGGTTGAACGTTGGACTTACAGTTAGCAACATGCCTTTCATTCAAAATGAGACAGATTTTGCCAACATCTTTGTAGTTCTTGTTGTAACCCTCTTGTTTGATAAAATATTTAAAACACTTATCAACTTTTGGTTGATTTATTCATTCTTCCCCTTGTTTTTGATATTTTCTCAAATTTTCTTAAAGTATGTTCCTTGTCATATTTAAAGATGTTTCATTTTTGGTTGACCAAATAACAACAGGCTCGTGTATGACTGGGTAATCACTTTTCTGCCTATCATTTGGAGAGATTTATCTTGAGACATGCAAAGACAACTATGTATCTCCACATAAAGATTAGCATATTCATTATGTTTATATCACCTTAGATTTTACATCATCACGGGAAAGCAACCATACATGTTAATGACTATACTAAGGTCTTTTTAGCCTATTAATTTCATATGATCAGCTAAGTAGTCAATGTACTATCATTTCCCAAAAACACAGTTTAATATTCAATCACCCCAATATATCTTCATTGTCAGGTTAATGGCTATCCTGTTTGACCAAAAGTGGTCAACAGGACCAAACATACAAGTGAATATATGTCCTTTCAAAGTCAGAGCTATTGACATAGTTTTAAGTGAAGGAATAAGAAACAAGTCATAATTGCCCCAAATGCATGCAGTTTTCAGGTCAATGGCTATCCTTTGAATCTGTAGAGATTCTAGGACCAAACATACACAAGTGCATGTCCTTCCAACTGGGCAGATGACATAATTTCAGCAAAAATAACTACTTGAGTCTTTTCTTTAAAAAAAATCCTTCCTTTTAAGCTTCTTTAAAGCTTGAACTAAATAATCTTATCATATCTCTACACCATTAACAACTTGCTCATGTTTTGATCAAAATAAAGTATTTATGCAAAATTCATTAGAAAATTTCATTTTTATCACTTAATTTTGACATAAAACATATTTTGACATAAACAGTTGCAGCACATAATCAAATTTTAATCAAACATGATATCATCAAGACAAGTTGACAGTACTAACAATCAAATTCTAACCTATCTTAATAACATCAGAAGATCAAATAAAGCACATATTCAAGTAACCATAAACATGTGATTACTCATGACATCAGACAATCATTCAATTTCACCCAAATAGATCAAACTACTTATCATAACATCAGATCAGTTAACTTGATAGTCAATAATTATCATCAATTTCAAACAAATTGCACAGATAGTTACTTAAGCACCTATCAGATAACTTCAAACCAGTGACATATTCAACACATATTCAATCATTATTCAGTTGAAACATATTCAAAAACATATTCAATGAACATTCATTTAAAACATATTCAAAACATATTCAATCAACATTCAGTTGAAACACATTTAAAATATATTCAATCAACATTCAATTGAAACATATTCAAAACATATTCAATCAACATTCAGTTGAAACACATTTAAAACATATTCAATCAACATTCAATTGAAACATATTCAAAACATATTCAATCAACATTCAGTTGAAACACATTTAAAACATATTCAATCAACATTCAATTGAAACATATTCAAAACACATTCAATCAACATTCAATTGAAACATATTTAAAACACATTCAATCAACATTTATAAGGTGTAACCTCTGTCAAAATAATCAGTTAGCACAGAGAGACACACAACCAGGCACACATCCTTAATCAGATTTCATCAGAGTTGATCATTCCCAGGGCTTTCAGAAGAAAGTTGAACCTGGTTCTACCAAGTGGTTTGGTGAATAGGTCAGCCAAATTGTCACTTGTATCAACCCTTTGCATTTCAATCAAACCTTTTTCACTACAGTCTCTGATGAAATGATGTCTAATTTCAATGTTCTTAGTTTTGGAATGTTGAACTGGATTTTTAACAGTAAAATATGCAGCATTATTGTCAATAAGAATAGGGGTGTTCAAGAAATTCAAACCATAGTCCAGCATCTGATTTTGAATCCATATAACTTGTGCACAGCAGGCAGATGCAGCAACATATTCAGCTTCTGCAGTAGAGATTGAAACTGTAGTCTACTTTTTACATTGCCATGACACTAGCCTTTCACCCAAAATTTGACATCCTCCTGAGGTTGACTTTCTGCTCATGTTGCGGCCATCATAGTCACTGTCTGTATATGCAATCAGATCAAAAGCTTGGTTCTTTGGATACCAAACCCTAAGTCTGGTCCTCCTGTAGGTTCCCTGGACGGATCGCACGAGATATCGCGGTCTACTCAGGTGCGGAATCCCTGCGTAGATCGTTACGAGTATAGAACACAAACACACGAATAACCGAAACACGTTATATATTAATAACCGAACTTACGTGATATGAATATCACTGTTACAGACCTCAAACTGACCAACACACGTAACTAAACAGCTTACTGAAATGCTTACTCGATCAACCCTAACTAAGCCGTAACCTAGTATATAAATACACGACAACTTCGCCTGATATGTTCAGGCGAAGTTGTCCATAACTTCGCTTGTTCAACAAGTTCGCCTAGGCGAACTTGTTAACAACTTCGCTTAAATATAAATAACAATACAGACTCGATTACAGACACTAGACTATGAACTACTGACATTCATGCACCAACAGACCCCCCATTGGCAGTAGCTTCATATATTGATCTTTAAGCTCTTGTCTTGTAATCCTGTATCTTCACGCATGCACTCCTTCTCTAACACATACCGTGACTACTCGCTGATATTTCCTTGCTTCGTCCTTCCAAGTAGGAATATAGAATATCTTCTTTTCATTCAACACTTGCAGATCAGCTTTCGATAAGTTAACAAGATGCATCGGATCATACACCCTCAGCACTTCTTGTTCGTCTTCGTCTTCCATCACGGCTTCAGCAGTCTGGCAATCAACATACCACCATTTTAGATTCTTCAACACATCTTGAGGCATAGTCTTCATTGGAACCTCCTTAATGCATCGGATCGGTTTGTACTTCATCACCATCCATGGCTTGCCATCTGCTCTCATTCCCCTTTCTGTATCTTCCACAAGCTTTCCCTTCTGTGGCTTTAATAAATCAAACTTCTTCTCTTTTATGCTTTCTTTCCACACGATCTTCCCAATAACTCTTGCCATGTTGTTGTCACTTCTATTAATCAGGCCCAACCTAGCCAAATCCTTCACCTCACATTCCGGCAATGTATTGAGAGATCTCAAGGTTCTCTTAAAGTACTGAATACCATCATAACGCTTCACCACAAACAACTTTATCTGTTCATCATATATCCAACAGATAATTCCCTTCTTCGACTCAGCATAGCCTTTGATGTTATAACTCTTCTTGAACATGGTTGGAACAACAGGCTTCTTAGTCTTAATAAACCAATGAGCACAGCCTTCCTTCCACCTAGGCTGCTCCTCCCACTCAGTCTCATCCATCTCAGTACCCATGTCGGCTTTCTCCACATCCGGGATCTCGTGTTCAATATTTTCTTCTACTATCTCACCCTCTTGAATCTCATCTTCAATCACAATCTGTGCGCCAATCTTCTCAATCTCCTCAGTCGGCAGCACATCATCATCAACCATATCATCATCCTCTAGCATATCATCATCCAATTCTCTCAACGCATCAATCACATCATCTTCATCATCAACCATCACCACCTCATCACCACCAACTGCACTTGCAGACTGCCCCTGAGCTGTGGAAGTCCCAAGAGCTTGAGTAGTTCTTGGCAACTCACCACCTGCACCTTTCGGTGCATTGGGATCATCGTCTCTGTCGTTTCTATTCTTCGTCCTTAACTCGTCGCCTCTACAGCCTGTCTCCCCCTGAGATGCCAAGAACTCCTTCATAGCATCTATAATTCGCCCATGTTCAACCAAGAGGGACGACTATAATTGATTCTCTGCTACAAGGCGCTGAATAGCCTGGGTCTGGACAAGATTTATGTATATTCATAATGTTTTTGTGTATGGACAAGATTTGGGTCTGGACAAGATCCGTCCATGTTCAACCAGGAGGGACGACTGTAATTGATTCTCTGCTACAAGGCGCTGAATAGCCTGGGTCTGGACAAGATTTTGGTGCATTGGGTCTGGACAAGAATCAATTACAGTCGTCCCTCCTGCTACAAGGCGCTGAATAGCCTGGTTGGACAAGATTCAACCAGGAGGGACGACTGGCTCTGATACCAATTGTAGGTTCCCTGGACGGATCGCACGAGATATCGCGGTCTACTCAGGTGCGGAATCCCTGCGTAGATCGTTACGAGTATAGAACACAAACACACGAATAACCGAAACACGTTATATATTAATAACCGAACTCACGTGATATGAATATCACTGTTACAGACCTCAAACTGACCAACACACGTAACTAAACAGCTTACTGAAATGCTTACTCGATCAACCCTAACTAAGCCGTAACCTAGTATATAAATACACGACAACTTCGCCTAATATGTTCAAGCGAAGTTGTCCATAACTTCGCTTGTTCAACAAGTTCGCCTAGGCGAACTTGTTAACAACTTCGCTTAAACATAAATAACAATACAGACTCGATTACAGACACTAGACTATGAACTACTGACATTCATGCACCAACACTTCCCTTCAAATATCTGAATATTCTTTTAACAGCATTCAGTGGGAGACTTTTGGACTTGATTGGAATCTTGCATACACACATACAGCAAACATGATATCTGGTCTTGTTGCAGTCAGATACATCAGAGATCCAATTTTGGCTCTATATTCATGTTCATCTATAGGCTCCCCCTTTTCATCTGCAATCATCTTTTCTTTGGTGTCCATTGGAGTTGAAGCAGTATTGTACTCATGACAGTTGAACTTTTTCAAGATGTCCTGCACATATTTGCTTTGATGAATGAAAATCCCCTCAGCCTTCTGTTGAACTTGCAATCCTAGAAAGAAGTTCATTTCTCCCATAGAACTCATGCTGTATTTGGACTTCATTACCCCTTCAAACTCCATACACATTTGTTCATTGTAGAACCAAAGATGATGTCATCCACATACACTTGTACCAGAAGCAAGTCTAATCCCTTTCTTTTGTATAAGAGTGTCTTGTCAATGGCTCCTCTTTTGAAACCATTTTCAAGAAGATGAGTTGACAGCTCATCATACTATGCTCTAGGAGCCTGGTGCAATCCATAAAGGGCTTTGTTTAACTTATACACCCTGTTTGGATACATTGGATCCTCAAAACCTGGAGGTTGAGCAACATACACCTCTTCATCAATCTTTCCATTTAGAAATGCAGAATTAACATCAAGCTGGAACACTTTAATGTTCTTTGAGGTAGCATATGCAAGAAAACTCCTGATAGCTTCAAGTCTTGCAACTGGTGCAAAGACTTCTCAAAGTCTATTCCTTCTTCTTGAAGACATCCCAGTGCTACAAGTCTAGCTTTATTCTTAATCACTAAACCCCTTTCATCCCTTTTGTTTCTAAAAACCCATTTGGTCCCAATTGCATATCTGTCAAATGGCTTATCAACAAGATCCCACACATGCAGGTCTCTAAATTGTGCCAATTCCTCTTACATTGCTTCCACCCAACTATTATCTTTTAATGCTTGTGTTATGTTCTTTGGTTCTATTTGAGATAGGAAACAAGAGTAAAGACAAACGTTTGCAATTTCGGAATGACTTCTTGTAACTCTTTCATGCAAATCACCATTGATGTTTTCAGAAGGATGATTCTTTTCCACATAAGGAGTTTGAACAATCATATCTGTAGACACAGTTGTGTCAAGATTTGAATCATTAATTTCTGGTTCTTCAATGATCAAATCAGTCTCTACATCATGAAATTCTGGTGCTTCATCATTATGTTGTTCTGAAGTAGATGCACCATTGTTTCCAATATTTAATCTTTGAAATAGATCTTGAAATCTTGTTGTAGATGCAGCTTCTTCTTCACTTGCTTGGTTGCTTGTGTCACCCTCATTCTGAACTTGATCATCTTGATTGTCTTGATTGTTCTCAGTACGATTATGTTCAACATTGTGATTGTTTTCTTGATTAGGTTCACCAATATCACATGAGGAGTTCTTCACAAAAGTATATTCCTTTTCCTTTTCAGCAACTTTCTTCCATAATTCTTCCAAGTCCAATGACTTCTTCTTTTTCTCTTCAATTTCACTGTCTTGTAGAAAGATTCATCAAAGTCTTCAGGATAAATCTTGAAAGACCTTATTAACTTCTCATGATCAAATAACCATGCTGCACCATTAACTGTATTGAATTGATTCTCATTAAAAATGATGTCAGAAGATTCTATAACACTCAAGTGATCTTTTACATAGACTCTCTAGGCTTTTGAGTGTGTAGAATATCCAACAAAGAAACAATCCAGGGACTTTGTTTGAAACTTGTTCAAATAGTCTCTTGTGTTCAGTAGGAAACATTTGCATCCAAAGGGCTTGAAAAACTTAATGTAAGGCTTTCTGTTGTGAAATATTTCATATGGAGTTTTGTTAAGCCTTTTGTTGACAAGTACCCTGTTCTGAACATAGCAGGCTGTATTTATAGCTTCAGCCCAAAAAGTGACAGGCAGATTAGCATCTGCTAACATGGTTCTTGCAGCTTCAATAAGTGTTCTGTTTCTTCTTTCTGCTACACCATTTTGTTCAGGAGTTCTAGGAGCTTAGAATTGTTGTTGTATTCCTTTTGCTTCACAGAATTCTTGCATAACTCCATTCTTGAACTCAGTGCCATTGTCACTTCTCATCATCTTGACTGTCTTATTTAACTTGTTCTCAATCATTGTTACACAACCTTTAATCAACTCGGTAGTCTCATCCTTGGTACTTAGGAAATAAACCCAAGTGTATCTTGAATAGTCATCAATAATCACTAGACAATATCTTTTCTTCCCAATACTTGGTACACTCACTGGACCAAAGAGATCCATGTGAAGTAATTCAAGTACTTGATCAATTGAGTTGATGAGTTTTGACTTATGAGTAGATTTGTGTTGTTTTACCTTTTGACATGAATCACAATGATCTTCCAACTTGAATTCTCTTGTAGGTAAACCTATGACATGCTCACCTTTGACAAGTCTATTCATGTTCTTCAAGTTCACATGACACAGTTTCCTATGCCACAATTTTGACTCATTTTCAGTTGCTTTGGAAACAAAACATGCACCTCCTCTTGAAATAGCTTCTTTCATATTCAATTCATACAACTTACCAGTTCTTGGTGCCATCATCATAATCATTTCAGGTGGAATTACAAACTCAAGTATTAAAATGAAATAGTGTGAATCATCAAAACTGACTTTTAACCTTTATCACACATTTGTGATATACTCAGCAGATTGTAGTGAAGACCTTCAACATGAAATACATTATCAAATGAGACTTTCCCATTTGTTAAGATTCCTTTTCCAACAATCTTTCCACCATTCTCATCACTCCCAAAAGCTACTGGACCTTCATACTTCTCTTCATAATTGACAAGAGATCTCTTGTCACAAGTCATGTGCCTAGAACAACCACTATCCATATACCATATGTCATTTAGAGGAGTGGACTGTTCCTGCACATACAAAGAAAATTTGATTAGTTAAGTGATGAAGTGCAAGCCTTATCAACTTGCAGTTCATCAGATTCAGTTTCAAACACAACTTGGGAAGTGAGTGTTGTTGGTTTAGCATCTTCATGAGCCAATTCTAAGTTGTCTGAATGATCAGTTTCATAACCACACTCTCTTGGAGTTTTGACAAGTGAGGATGGGCAGTGGTATTCATCTGAGTTAGTGGCATGCTCCTTTATCACATAGTCCTTCTTCTCAGAGTAGTCTCTCACATCAGCAAATTGCTCAACCTTACTCTCAGTCTTAGGTTTCCAAAGGAAACCATGTGGTTCATATCCATGTCTTAGTAGAAACTTCTCATCACCGTGAGTTCTGTTGGTTTATTTCTAGTATGTGCATCTTTTCTTCTTGTCTTCTCACTGCTTGATGATCCTTGAGAGCTATCAGATTTGACCGATTGAGTATCTTGCTTGATTCTCACAGACTGATAGTTCTTTTTGGTCAATTTCTCATGCTTCTTAGGAGATTTGTCTTTTCTTGCTAGTTCAGCCACTTTCTTCTCAATCCTTGTCTCCTTTTCAGATTTCTTCTCTTCTTTGTTCATGGTTTCATTTCCACACACGTTTCCTTTTCCCAGATATTCATCATACTTCTATTTATACAGGACAAAGTCTTGGCCATACTTTGTTCCATCTGGTACATGAAATGGTTTGAATTTGAATCTTTCATTACATGAATCTGTGTGGTGACCATATTCATCACACCTTTTGCACCAAACCTTGTCTTTGAATATTTCATGTTCTTTTGGTTTCTTGTATCTTTCACTTGGCTTAGGTTTCTTGACTCCTAGAGTCTTCTGATTCTTTAAACCATCAAAATCAATTAAAAAGGGAACAAATTCCTCAATCTTGATGTCTTGTCTTTCAAGTTTGCTTTTGACAAAGACAATTTTCTCCATAATCATAGGTTCTTCATCACTGCTTTCTCTAACCCTTGACTGTCTTTTCTCATACTCATCCATAGTTTCCCCTTCTCCAACATCCAACACCTCATGACTAGAAAAGATTGGATAAACTGGGATAAAATTTTCTGTATCAACTTTTTCAGTCACAGTCTTCTTTTTGTTGTTCTGCTTTATCTTACCCAATACAGCCTTGCTTGGTGGTCTGACTGCATTGTAGTTTATCTTCCTCCTTTCACAAATATCAAAAGAAACATGTTCTCTTTTCATTTTATCATTCTGTTTCTTCAATCTCGGTGGGACTGGTGGATACTTTGGAAGTTTATCAACAGATTCAGGTTTCTTATATTTTCTTCCTCTTTCAGCAGCTTTGATCTCCTTGTCAGTAATTTGATCACTCAAATCACTCAAATCATCTTGATCCAACTCAACTGAATCAAAGTCATCCTCGGAGACTTGAACTCCAATTGACTTATTCTCTTTTACTTCTTTCTTAATCACAAACTCTCCTTCTTCATTCACTTCAACCTTTTTGTACAAATCAACAAATTCTTCCTTGTCTTGAAAGACATATCTGAATTGTTGCAAGTATGCATCTCTTTTCTCTTTGTCAACTTTTGGCATGAAGTTGTTGTTGAATGGAGGTGGTACTGTTTTGTATTTGTCTTGTTCCTTCACATGGTTCAGTATACCACATGTGTTGCCTGTTGAGATCGAATTCTTCAGAAATTCAGTTTCAACCTTCAGTCTTGTGTTTTGCACCTTTTCTTCAACCAACATCTTCTTTAATCCATCAATCTCAGTGGTGTATCTAGTTTGAGTTCTGGAAATGATCATGCAATCATCTTCAAGGATTTTAATCTTTTCATCACTGATCAACTCACTTGCTTCATACTCATTGATGATGCTTTGTATTCTAAAACACTCACTTTCCAGCTTCCCTACTTTTGTTTTCAATTCAATGATAAGTTCATTTAAATCAACTGTAGGAACAGAGTGTACCTGAGATGATGATCCCTTTTCTTTCTCAATTATGGCAATGAATGCCGCATTTGCTTTCCTGATATCATCTGCAATGTCCTCTTCATGATTGCTCCAATCAAAATTTCCTTCATGTTGTGTAGTCTCTGCCACATTTCCTTGATTTCTGATCTGATTTTGATTTGCTGGAACAGTGTTGTTTGGAACATTTTGGGCTGCTTGAAGGTTTTGATTGTTATTCATTTGAAAACCTTGAGTCTGTTGCATACTTTGTTGTTGATTATTCATTTGAGGCTGAAAGTTGTTGAAGTTGGGGTTGTAATGGTTGTTGGGATTGAAGTTGTTAAAGTTGTTCATTTGACTGTTGTTGTTGTTGAATCTTGGCTGATTTTGTTGGTAATTCTGCTGACCTCTTGGTTGTTGATATTGATGCAGACCTCCTGGTTGTTGATTCTGGAATTGATTCATTTGAAAGTTTCTTGGTTGATTGCATTCTCTTGCAAAATGACCAGGTTGCTGACAATTGTAGCATATTGCTTTTGACTTGTCAAATCCAATCCTGTCATTAGGACCAAAAACCAGAGACCTACCAGTTCTGTTATACAGCCTTTTACTTCTCAAACCCAACATGGCAGCTTGCCTTCAAATCCATGTCTTCAAGTCATCTGCATCAATTTGTTCTAAATCATCTTGTACCACACTTGTGTGAATTAGATTCTTTGCAACAAATGCATTATATGACTCAGTAAACATAGACAACAAAGCTTGTGTTTCATTGCTTTGACCATGTCCTGTGCCAGTATTAGGAACATTTCCACTTGGCATAGAGGCAGAATCAGTATCATCAATCAGTTGCACATTGAACCTCTGCTGATTTCCTTGATTACTTGTGTTACCTCCAATGAAAGATTTTGGAGTAACAACATTATGTTCAGCTGGTTCTTCAATAATGGGAATTTGCTGTTGGTTCTTAGTAGACAGATTTCCCATGGGTGCAATCAATGCATTTGAAACATTGAAGCAGGGTCTATCTTCCTTAATCATCTCATTCTCTATCATTTCAAGTTCTGCAGCCTGAAGAAAGCATACCACATCATCCAATTTCAATTCATTGAAATTATGCTTCTGAAGGTTGAACTTGCAAGCAGTATACCATTCTTTTGGCATTGATTTGAGTAACTTTGTATTCAAATCAAAGTCAGTCATTAAATAATCAGTTGTCCTCAACTCATTCACAATACTTAGAAAACGTTCTAGTATTGATTTCAACCTTTCTCCATCCTTATACTTGAACCTTTCCAACTGTTGCTTCAATCTTTGCTTCTTTATGTTCTTTAGTTCAGTATTCCCTTCATACATCTCAAGGATAGCATCATACATTTGCTTGGCAGTTGTGTGATGTGCCACCTTGGTCAGAATCTCCCAAGACAAACCTAGCTTAATCATAGCTAAGGCTTTGTCATCCACCTTTCTCATTTTTTCTCTTACAGCAGCAGTTGCAGTTGCATTTGCAACTTTTTTACAGCAGTTTGTGGACCATTCTTGATGGAGTTCCACATATCAATATCATTGTAGCATACGGCTGCTTCAAAGAGTACTTTCCATTTGATAAAGTTTTCCTGTCCATACAACCTTGTTATCTTGTTAGTAGACACCTCTTGTTCCTCATATCCAGACATTTTGAGTAATCAGAAAATCAGTTTCTTTGTAAAAACAGAGTTTCAAAAGTAATCAGATTTGGAAACAGAATGCTCAGATCTGATGTGTCTGATGTGATTAGAATAAGATTTAGATATAAATATTAGAACTTTAATTGAAATAAGGAAGAGAAAACACCGGTAGATTGTAGATCTGGAAGAAAAATGAAAAACAGGGCTGCTGACGTCACAAATCAATGAAACAGTGGTCTACCTACGTCATTCTTCTTCAAATCTTCAATCAGCAACAATCTTTCCAAAATAGCAGTAACAAGCTCTGATACCACTTGTCGGTCCCCTCAATTTCACCTGGATCTTAATTAATCATGTCATAACTCACACAGATTAACGTGTTGACAAGAAAGTTAATGACTTGTTGCTATATTTAGAAAGATATCCATTTGTTAAAGGTGGAATCAATAACAAACATACGGTTGCAATGAATAATCAAAGGTAGAAAGCACACTTAAGATTCACTCAAAAGATTTCCATTTATATAATATTAATCATACAAAAGGATAATCGATTTAGGGTTTTCTAGGAATCCTAAGACAGCCGTCACACAATATTCTCTCAATTAATATGTCTGTCTTATCCGTATTGTGCCCCCTTTGGCGGCGTACCCTAAACATTCTATTTATAGGCCTACCAACCTAGGACAGCTGTCATTCCTTCTAGAAACCCTAAATACAGTCATACATATTCAAATTACATATTCAAATTAAACTAAGTGTAAAACAAGTCTTCCGGGTAGGCTTTGCACCAATCTTGTCTTTCCGAGTATGCTCGGCCATCCTTCATAACTTGTTAACATAGAAGTGTGCTCGGGATCAGTTTCCGGGTAGACTTTACTTAAAGAGTATTTCACTAAGTAAAATACTCACCGAGTAGACTTCAGTCTTCTTGAATTTGCCAGACTTTGCCCGACAACTCCTTACGAGCAACCTTGTTCTTCAATGATCCATTTCAGCTCTTTGCTAATAAAATAACTTATTAGCAAAGTGTACTCGGGAGTACTGTTCCTTGCTTGAGCTGAACCTTGCCCGATATTACTTAGAGATATTCCTTTAGATCATCAAGCATACTTGGATCATACTTATTAATGAATACTTTGCCCGGTCTTCCAATCACTTGGCTTATTGGACTTGGTTAACCAAACCTTACTCGAAAGAGTAATATACTTGGCTCTGAAGAACAGACTTGCTTGATAAAGTGAATCTTGCCCGGATTTACATAAACTAGTGTACCTTACTCGGCAATGCACTAATTTGCAAACCCTACTTGGATATCCACTTAAGAAGACTACTTGAAGTAAACCTTGCCCGTTAGGCAAAATATCGTATCTGGCTAAGTAAAAGCTTGCTCGGAGGTCTAAGGTGTGCTCGGATCCATTACTTAGCAAATTCAGAGGAGGTTGAGAAGATTCCAATCTTCCATGTACTTCATTTAGGTCAAATCTTTGACTCAACAATCTCCCCTTAGGTCAATTTCTTGACCCAACACAACATATTCTGCTTCAGCGGTTGAAGTGGAGACCGTTGTCTACTTCTTACACTGCCAGGAAACAAGCCGGCTTCCTAAGAATTGACATCCTGCTGTAGTCGATTAAAGTTAATCTTGCACTCTCCATAGTCTGAGTCAGAATAGGCTGTAAGTTCAAAATTATTGTCCTTGGGGTACCATAACCCGATGTCAGGATTGCCCCTCAGACATTGAAGAATATGCTTGACCGCTGCCAGGTGAGTCAGTCGGGGACTCGCTTGGTACCTAGCACATAAACAGAAAGAAAACATTATATCAGGTCGAGAAGCAGTAAGATACATTAAAGAACCAATCATAGCTCGATAGAAGGTAGGATCGACGGTATCCTCCAATTCATCCGGTGATAAATTGTGACCCACATGAAGAGGAGTTGAAGGGATTTTTCCGACAGTAGTCTTGAATCGGCTCAAGACATCGTTCACGTATTTAGTCTGGTGAATGAAGATTCCTTTCGCAGACTGATGAACCTGCAACCCTAAAAGAAGTTCATCTCTCCCATCGAACTCATTTCGAACTTAGTTTGCATTGACTTCTCAAATTCCTTACATAACGCGTCATTTGTTGACCCAAAGATAATTTCTTCGACATAAATCTGAATGAGGAGAAGATCATCACCAATGTTTTTATAGAATAAAGTCCAGTCAACAGTCCCTCGCTTAAAGCCGTTATCAGTCAGATGGTCGGCAAGTGTGCCATACCAAGCTCTCGGGGCTTGATGTAGACCATACAGGGCCTTGTTTAAGTGATAAACTCGGTCCGGATAATCAAGATCCTCAAAGCCAGGAGGCTGTAACACGAACATTTCCTCATGTAGGTCACCGTTGAGAAAAGCACTTTCACATCCATTTGATGGACTTTAATATTCTTGTAAGCCGCATATGCCAGAAAGATTCGTATAGCCTCCAATCTTGCAACCGGAACATATACCTCAATGTAGTCTATACCCTCTTGCTGATGGAAACCTTGAACCACTAGTTGTTTCTTGTTTCTCATGATCACCCCACGATCGTCTTTTTTACATCTAAATACCCACTTAGTTGGAATAGGTTTCTTAACTCTAGCGGGTTTGTCGATAAGAGCCCATACACCCAATCGTGCAAATTGTTGCACTTCCTCTTGCATTGCTTCTACCCAAGAAGGATCTTCAAGTGCCATACGAGTCGTTTTTGGCTCTACTTGGGATAGAAAGCAAGTGAATTTGGCACCATTTACGATTCTAGAAGAATGTAAATCTGCAGAAGCACACAATATATTATTTTCACTCGAAGAAACAACTTGATGACGTGTTTGCATGCCTACATCAAGTTCCCCAATGATGTTTTCCTTTGGATGATAATTATGAATCCTAAGAATGGGATTCTTAGGAACAACAACATTTTCGAATAAGTTAGTGTAGTGTTCTCCAAGCTCATGATATGAATCATCACTGTCAATTGTATCAGGTTCAAAAACTTGATCAACAAATTGATTATCATCAGAAGAACTAGAAACATTATCAAATGAAGCTGGAGTGTCATCAAGTGGATCTTCAGTTGGAGCATCAGTTGGAGCTTCAACATCATTAGAACTTGAAAACCTTGGAAGTACCAATTGATCTTCAAAATACGCATAAACCAGGTCTTCATCTGGTTGCACAGTTGATGGAGTAAATGAATTAAATAGACCAACATAATCAAACATCCAGTCAGGACCTTTTCCTTGAGGAGGTGTGGTGTACCTTTGACAACCACATGGTACCATTCCTCCACACAACCAGAAGTAAAAATTAAATACCCTTTTCTTTGGAGAAGCGTAACCCAAGAAATAACCCTCAATGGCTTTTTCTTCAAATTTACCCACATCTCTTTTCAACATCGTACAATGACACCCAAATGGTTCCAAATACTTTATGTTTGGCTTTCGTTTGTTCAAAAGCTCATAACTCGTCTTTTGGAGTCTCTTAACAGTTAGAACCTGATTAAGCATATAGCAAGCAGTGTTCACAGCCTCGTTCCAGAATTGGACAGGAAGCTTAGAATCTGCGAGCATAGTTCTAGCTGCTTCAATCAAAGTTCTGTTTTTCCTTTCAGCAACACCATTCTGTTGTGGTACATAAGGGGCACTATACTCTCTATGAATTCTCTTTTGAACGCAAAAGAAATCCAATACAGTGTTTTTAAATTCAGTACCATTATCACTTTGAATTCTCCTCACTTTATGCTTGTATAGTGATTCGATCTTAGTGATTAAATTTTGAACCAGAACAGGTGTTTGATCCTTTGAACTCATAAATAAGACCCATGAATATCTTGAATAGTCATTGGTAACTCCAAGACAATACCAATCTCCAGAGATACTTGCACGATTCACAGTACCAAATAAATCCATATGAAGTCGTTCTAAAGGAGTATCAATGGAGTTCTATAACTTAGATGGATGTGACTTTTTCTTCTGTTTTCCTTTCTTGCAAGCAACACAGTGGTCAGATAACTTAAAATTCTTCAAAGAAACACCTTCGACCAAGTCATTTGCCATTAAATAATTCATCTTTCGAAAATGAATATGGCCCATCCTAAGATGCCATAGAATAAAGTCCTTCTCAGTTGCCTTTGAGATGAAACATGTTTCGATCGATGTAGATACCTTAGAACTCATATTTAAGATAAAAATATCATTCGATCGAGGTGATCGCATGACCACCATGTCCTCGGGAATGACGTGTCCCGGTTTCAGAATCAGACATTCTTTATCATTAAATACAGTAGTGTACTTCTTGTAACATATTTGCGACACACTTAATAAATTATGATCAACATTATCACAATAGTTTACTTTCTCAAACGTGATATGCCCATTTGAAACTTCACCCTCTTATGTTATTATACCCCCAGAATTCCCAGCAAAAGCAAAATACCCTCCTTGAATATTTCTAACATTTGTTAAGAGGTCGAGATTTCCAGTAAAATGACGAGAACATCCACTATCCATAATCCAGTTCTCACCAGACACAGTTTTGGATATACCCTACACACAAATTGAAAGTGATTTGTTCAAAACGCCGACCCAGTCCTCAGTCTTGGGCACCTTTTGAGTTTAAGAAGAATCAAATTTAGCTGAATTCAACTGTTGTTCACCAACTTGGGAATAAGTTACTGGCCTTGTAGACTTTGGTCTCAGATAGGCCGCTTGAACGACATTTGAGTTCACGTTCTTGCATATATCATCATCACACGACAAAGGTCGTTTCAGAATCTCCTTTATCATAGGAACCGGTTTTGATTGGTCCTTGACAAACGGATGAAGATTCTGAGATTTCTTCTGTCCACAGTTTCTCACAACATGACCTTGTTGACCATAAAGAAAACAACTTCGCATGCCCACACGATAATTTTGAGATTTAGCAAAAACAGATGCCAAAGAAGGTTGATGACTAACATTCTTAGTAAAACCCTTGGCCAAATAATCAGACGACACTGATTTCTTTTTCATATAGAAATCAAGATTGGAGCAGTTTGAAAAACTTTGTAAAGTGTCATTTCCACTTGATTTCACAAAATGAACTTTCTTGGCAGTTTTTAACAATTGTGTAGCTTTAATCAATGGGTTTGATGTGTTTGATGTTTTGGCACAAGCAAACTTACGTTCAAGATCTTGTATCTTGGACGTTTCATTGTGAAAGACACTTTCAATCAATTCTGGTTTGATAATACTAATCGGAAAGTCTTTCTCAGTAAACATAGTGTCCAAACCCTTTAACTTAAACACACGGCCAGTAGAAACTGAAGGGTATATGAAACGCAACAAATCCTCATCCGAAATCTTTAGTTTATTGGATTTCTTTGAGTTGACCTTAACATGTGTTTTCTTTTTCTCTTGGACTGTATTTGAACCATATACAGCCTCCTCAAATTCATGAGGCTCAAAAAGGATATGATTCGAACTTGGAATGTTTTCATTTTGTGTATAATTTCTGGTTCAAATACATCTTCAATGATAACTTTATCAACATTCTCAACAAACACTTTATTGCTTTCAACATGATGTTTTTGAGGTGATGAGTGGGCTTTAACATAATCAGTTTTTACTGGTTTAGGTTTTTCTAAAAAAATAGGTTCATTCACAATCACCTCTTCTTCTTTTCTAGCAAACGGATTTATTGTATAATAATTGTAAAACAGTGGTGGTATTTCAACAAAACCTATACCCTTTTTAGAATCTTTTTGCTTACCAGATACTTCGATTATCTCATTTAACAAAAATGATGAGTTTCAAAACTTGCCCAACTTGTTTTTCAACTCAAGAAGTTCATTCTCAACCTCGGTTATCTTAGAACGATGTTTCAAGATTTCTTGAAATTTTTTATCATTAATCGTCATTTTGACAGATAACTCAGCTTTGAGATCATGATTACTTATCGACAATGCTTCAATTTTCTCCCTAGATCTCATTTGAGATTCTAAAGATTGTCTATAGGTATCTTTCAGTGAAGCAATTTCTTTCACTAAACTATCATTATAATTTTTCAATGATTCTAACTTAGGCTTGTTTTTCTCACAATCAACACAAGAAACAGAAGGACTAACCTCGTTAATTTTGGCCATGCAAGCAAAAGTGGTCGGTTGCTTCTCACATGAATCATCAGAATCAGACTCGGTATCATTTTCAGAATATAGCTCACTCCCACTTGCATCTTGAAAATTTTCATTTGACCCGAACATAGCCAGATTTGCTTGATTGTCGTTGCACAGCAATCTTTGTGACCAATCAGTTCCATCCATGTTGGACAGCATAGCTTGTGATCCAGAAGAAGATGGTTTGGTTCCAGAAGACTTAACAACATCATTTCCATTTTTCCCATATGAACTTCGATCTTGATTTCTAGGACCAGTATACTCCTTCTTTGGTTTATCACAGTCTTTGGCAAAATGTCCAAACTCTTGACAATTATAACACTTAACTTTCAATTTATCAAACCCAAGCTTCTTATTTAATGATGGAAGATCTTTACCAGTTCCTTGCATGAACCTTTTCACCTTTCTGACGATCATTGCCATATTCCATTTCAAATCCATGAGTTCCAAATCATCAGGATCGATTTAGTCATAATCTTCATCAGTTAACTCACTGGTGGCAATTTTACTACCAACCAGATTTTCATAAGAAGACATGAAAGCACTCAAGAAGGAGAAATTTTGTTCAGCTTCATTCATATTCACAGTCGGTGGTGTTGAAAATTGAGGTGCAACAGCAGAAGTTCCAGAATTACCAGGAGATCCAGAACCTCCAGAAGTATAGAAACAAGCACGTGGATCACTATAGGTTGTTGTGGGGTTTTCTTGTGTATTTTAACTGAGAAATGTTGTGATTGGAGCAATTTGAGAGCTTAAAGGCATGCTACCACCATAAAATGCTGGATCTTGACTTTCTTTTCAAGACTTTTGACATCTCAAATCATATTCTCGAGCTTCAACTTTTTGCATAAACTCGAAAGCAGTCAAATCCTCATTCATGAATTAATTATTCTCTTTCAACACCATTAAGAATGTCGAATAAGAACTGGGTAATGCATTCTTGACTGTATCAATCTTATCAGATTTAGATGGCTCAATCTTTAACTTATCCATTTCAGCAATTAGATGATTGAAACGAGTAGTCATTTCCTCAACAGTTTCACGTTTGAGTAGGTTAAAGTTTCTGAATTAAAACTTTAACATCACCTTTTTACTTTCCTCAGTGTTACTCATACTTCTCATTCTGGTGTGTTGAAACAATGAAGCAGTAATATTGATACTACCCACTTGATGAAATGTAACACCCCGGCCTCTCGTACCACCAATTTTGTCCGCTTTGCCCCCGATGGATTGCCCATCCGGGAACTCACGGCTTTGTTTTTGGTTGCCCAGTTAGAGACTTTCCAGGTGGTCATCCATCCTAATACTACTTCCACCTAAGCGCGCTTAACCGTGGAGTTTTCAGGTGCTCCATAGCCAACTAAGCCCAAAACGCGTTGGTGATGTAAAGAGGCAGGACATTACTTATGAACCAAGAATCTCTCTTGTCCACGGCCGATGTGGGATAGCCTAAGAGTGGGACGATTTTGTGTTTGCCAAGGGTGTTACAAACAACCCCCCCCCTTTGGACTCATCATCATCGATGAGGCGTGTCCCATCATCCCGAAAGGCACAAGAGTGGCTCTGATACCACCTTTAACACCCCGGCCTCTCATACCACCAATTTTGTCCGCTTTTCCCCCGATGGGTTGCCCATCCGGGAACTCACGGCTTTGTTTTTGGTTGCCCAGGTAGAGACTTCCCAGGTGGTCACCCATCCTAGTACTACTTCCATCTAAGCGCGCTTAACCGTGGAGTTTTCATGTGCTTCATAGCCATCTAAGACCAAATTGGTGATGTTAAGAGGCAGGACATTACTTATGAACCAAGTGTAACACCCCGTAACCGCAGTTGATGCAAGTCGGTAGGATGCTTTAGCAACAGGGCCAGCTTGAGGTATTAATTCGATTCTGAATTCGACCTGTCGGGTTGGCGGTAATCCAGGAATTTCTTCTGGGAAAACTTCTGGATATTTACGTATCACCGAAACATCTTCTATATGTTTTCTTTTAAATCGTACACTTTTCTCTGTGTCTAATCGCTTCATCATCCGAAAGAGAGCTTCTAATCAACTTCTTTTCATATTTGATTTCAGCTTCATGTCGAGTTAGCCAATCCATGTTAACTATTGCGTCAAAACTTCTTAACTTTACTGGTCGTAGGTCAATAAGGAAAGGTTAATCGTTCAGAATAATAGGACAATTCCGAACAATTTAGTTAACCATTAGGGATTTACCGTTAGAGATTCTACAGTATAAGGTCCTATGGTTTCACTAATCGGTATCTTTCCAAATGGTAGGAGGTTAACAGGAACTAACTTCTATCGGCGACCGTAAAAATATCACTGAAGCCTATTGATTTAAAACTACAACGTACTTAATACCACCTTTGGATCATGACGTGCTTTATTCGAATTACTCACAAAAGCACAGCTCCTTGCTTGATCAGAGGTTGATGCTTGTCATGAGGTTCGTCTTCCAACGACACTTTGGTTCAACTTTGGGCAATTTCTCTTGAAACGTTCTGTACTGCCACATTCATAGCAAGTACAACCGTTTGGCATAATTTGATTTCTTTGGATGGATTGTCATTGAAGTTGTTGGGTTCGGAGTGGTTGTACACGAATGGGTTGGGGTTGCCGGTCCACATGGCTTCAATTGGTTCTACAATTGGGCATTACGTCCATCTTTACCACACCTGTGGCCTACTATCACTCGACATTCTTCTTCCTGCCGATAACCATATTTTCCACATTTAGGGAAGGACCCTTCATGCGGTTCATGTTTTCACACCAGAACTAGTCTTAGTATAATTCTGGGTTGTAGGACATACCTACTTATTCAAAAGCCTATCTTACACTATACCTTTATCATTTCTCTTCTTTAACACTCGACGTCTCACCTAACGTCCTTCCAGTCCGCTTCCCATGCAGTCAAATATATCAATGCTGGCTTGTGACACAACCCTTCCAAAGGTTGTATATTTTACAGGATTGACTATACTCCTTATCGATGGAGTTAGTCCCCAATATAGCGCTCACTTCGCTTAGTTTCAGGAGTAATTAGCCATGTTACCAGACATGACAATTCCTTCAAACGATTAGCGTGTTCTAAGGGATCAGCACACAACATTTCTATCTTCCATAGCTCAGTTTCCAATCCCTGAACTTAATTACTCGAATAAAAGTGCTCTAGCACAAGAATTTTAAATTCTGACCATATCATCTGAGTAATAATTTTCTAACTATAATTTTTTACCATCGTGTTCCATCACGATACAACATAATCTACCAACATATCTGTAGCATATTTCACTACACAATGTTCTAGACTCTTACCAATATCCTTAACCATTTCGATCTTTTCTATCCACTTGCTAATCTATTCCTCCTTTTACCATCAGTAAACTATTAATAATTTCCTTAACACAACCACAAACATATCCTTCATACCGGATCTAATTCATTACGACTACTATTCATGTTTAGTTTATAACTAATACTTGTAGTCATAATAGTATTCGGTGGGACATTATCACTCTTAGTAATACCACCAAGAATTGAAATATTCATATTCATGTGATTGCTCGATCTATAATTCTGCGATCACATTTGCATCAACACTAGCAGTGATCTGTGATACGACATTCGGTATCATCATCTGCTATCTTTGAGCAATCAACTGAATCATATCAATCTCCATCATTGGAGTTACTCCCTTTATGTCATTCTTCCGTACTCATCCCGTACGCAGTAATCAATATTAATCTCACCGTATAACTCGTTACCAGCTCAATCATAACAACAGGTACACATACACACCAAATATTATCATACATATTACACATACCAGTATCTAGTATATATGTCCCACAAATATAATAGCATATGGACTTAACCTAACGTCGGTCAACGTTTAAGTATGTTTCATAATTCTTGTCACCAACTGACATATAGATCTTTCTCAACAAAGATTAATGTTTAATATACTTGATTTCAATATCCTTCTGCATGACAGCATAACCGATACATGCTCACCGTGAGCACCAAAGGATTACGTACCACGGAGTTATAATATCCGTGTCTATTTGTATATCCGGCATACACGGTATACCACCTACGAACGAACAACCAACTATGTCATAATGATTCCAACACCTCTTTGTGTATGGGTAATCATTCTATTCGAGTATTCATGGGTATAGGCATCTAACGGATGTAAGGATAACATAGGGAGTTGCAAGGTTCAAGGTAATCGCGTAACATGGGTTGCCTTCAAATATTAACAATTACTATTATGGGAAACTCTATCACTTGCTCAGTCAATGTTCTCAGGCGTTCTAGGTTCACTAAAATCGGTAATTCTCGATCTAGAGGTGGTATGTCTCATATGTTTGAAAGTGAGAAATACACATATATATTTCTATATATTATTTTTATCTGCTCATTTATCATCAAATTTATTATTATTATTATTATTATTATTATTATTATTATTATTATTATTATTTATTTTATTTTATTTTATTTATTTATTTATTTTTTTTTTTATTTTTTTTTTTACCTTAATGGAATAAGAATGGGTTCAGGTACAGGTCCGCCCGTACGTGGGGGTCGTCGGTTCGGGTGAACAAAGGGGGTTATTAGGATATACGGTACCGGTGTTGGTAGGGTAAGGGATTTATCAATTTTGGTTGGGAGTGACGGTTACTAGATATTTCTGGTTAATGTCAAACGGGAGATCTAACTTGGTAATATCATAACTATGGCCCGATAAGCCAGACTTATCATCAACCGATGCTCTAGAAATTTCAGCATCCTCGGTACTTTTATTATTTCATCCCCCGGTTCCTTATCCGGGTCCTATTTCTCAATACATGTATCCACAAGATATGTACATATATATATATACACATTAGCACGCATAAATAATATTATATACTTTACACATATGTTGCCATTTTTACCTATTAATGTACCCCGTGACTTCCCCTGAATTCCCTCGTGCGGACAAGTCTGTTATTATGTTCCGGACCATAATAACTCACTTGTCCATCCAAGTTCATCCAGATCTCGTCACTATAAATTATTAGTTGATATTCAGATCCTATAATACTTGAGCTACTGGTTATATTTTAGGTATCTTTTAAAGACATCCTAATTCTTTATAACCAATGGCTCTGATACCAAGTTCTGTAACACCCCGTAACCGCAGCGGAAACGTAAACGGGATGCAACAGACACCTCTGATATCAACCACGTTGTTTATAAAGAAAACTGAATACATTAATATACTTCAAATTACATTATCTCGTATTTCATTACCGTCTAGGTGATACACACATCATACAATACGATACATAATTCTATTTATTATAATGTATCCTAACATCCCGCACGCAAATCTTACACACATCAAGCACTTAGCACGTAAGCAATCACTTCATCTTAATCGTACCTGAAAAGCATGTGAGAAAACGGGTAAACTACGAATAGTTGGTGAGTTTCACAATTCGAGTAAACCATGATAAATCATTATCAAAATATAATATTATCGATGTAATTATGCTGAGCCCATAAGTGAAACCTCTGACTATCCGCACACAACCCCGTGGCATACTCCGCCCACGAACCTGCCCCAAACCGCTATGTCTAACATTACATAGCAAAATATATATAACAACAAAATAGACATGTGCAACTGGCTGGGAAACATCAGCAAATCCATGCCGGACCAGTTGGGTTTGTCAGACCAATAGTACTATTCACACTCTACCGGCTTTCAGTTAATCACTCGTGTTCCGGGGCCTTAGAATGTTAACAACTCAGACAATTACCATCTTAGTACATTTCCGTACGATTCCCGTACAATAAAATATATGTAAATACACGCAAATCCATGCGTTCAGTATGTACTTAAACATTTCAATAGTAACATGCTTCCGCCCCGGGAAAATATTTAAAACAATTCAGTAAAAAGGAGCTCGTGAAACTCACCTTAGCACATGCAAGCAGGTAACAACAATCATTATCAGTTAACACGTCCAATCTGTAATATGATCCCTATGATCGTTACTATACACTCATTATTAATATAACTTTAACCGTGTTAACCGGTACATCTGGGGACACTGTTAACCCAGTATTGTACCCATTCCGGGGGCAACGTTAACCCAGAAACACTTCTCCGGACTCAGATTGTGATATCGTTTAGAGTTCACTAGTCAAATTTCTATTAGTCGTTTTTCCCGTTTTGCGTGCCTAGCACGGTTATCCGTTTTTACGTTTCAAAAATGGGTTTGGTCACGCACGACCCGAAAATAGTGTTTGACTGATAATTTAATTAAGGTTGTGAAATTAGAGCTCGGTTTAGACGCCCCGATTGGCCGCGGGACCCGTTTCCGTCTTTGGTGCACCGGAAACTGTTAAATCGTTTAAAATTACCCAAATCATCCGAATTATTTTCGGATGATTTATTTTTACTTGTTTAACTTAGTTATATGAAAATAGTTCATTTTTAGGGTTTTTATACACCAGTCAGTTCGTCTACCCGAACTTTGCTGGTTTACGCGTTTTATATTATAAAAGTTCACATTTATTCCAAATAAATATCCGTTCATCCTCGGATCTTGAGATTTTGCACAAATAACATTTTGACAGTGGGGAAATTTTATAAAAATATTTCCAGAATTAATTTTTATATTTAAAATTTATTTATCTATTTTTAAACACCATTTAAACACTAAATATGTCGTAAATACCAAACGAACTTAGAAAAATCCCAAATTTTTCCTGGATGTCCCCTGCCATCCACATAGTCCCCTGTAATTCTTCCAGAACCAAAATCTCTTTTTACATGCCATTTTCACTAAAACCGAGCTAGAAAACCCTAGAACTCGTTTAACCGAAAAGCCTACTTAGACTTCTCCAACTGACCTAAAACTTTGTGTGTGACTTATACATGTTATAAAAAGCTTATCTGCAATTTTCCAGAATTTTTGATGATATTTAACTATTTTTCACCATTTTTAGCCAAAACCGATCATTAAATTCACCAAATATTCATCCTTTGTCCAAAAATTACCAAAAATTCACAGAACTCATATTTTCATGTATTTAACATCTCTGTAAAATTTCATGACCTAAATCTAAACCGTCAACAATCTGTCCAAAAACTCATAACCGAACATAAACCGAATATACCTTTTGTTTTCCGCCACTACAAGCTACAAACTCGTCTTTCCGCCTTATCTACCCCTAAATACAGAACCTACAACCAACATACCACAATACCAAGCAAGTTACACTCACGATCAAGCCTCTTACACTATAGTTTCGATTATTGTTTCAAAACTAAAGTTTAAACCGTAAAATTTCGTTTTTGGTTCGTTTAACTTCTTTCTTGGACCAAGATCCCTTGTATAACCCGTATACATCACTTGATCATGCAAGAATCGGTTTTCATCTTTGAAACCTCATTTTCTTGCAAATAAACTCAAGAAACGAAGATGGAAACGTAAATAACTCGACTTTTTACCTCGGTTTTCTTGCTAAAATCTTGGTTTTTGAGTGGAAATGTGGAGAGAATTGAAGAATCAAGCTATGGTTGTTATAAAAAAAATTGAGGCAATGGGGTGGAATCCCCTTGGTCCGATCGGGATTAAAGGGGAGGTGGGGTGGGACCCACCTCTCCATTCTTGGCCACTCATTTGGATTTTCGCAATCCGGATAATGTTTTGGATAATCTGGTTCAGTTTGTTTTTCGGTTAAATGTTTAATTCGGCTTAAAACGAGGCTAAAACGGTCGTTTTCGGCTTAAAAAATGAAATTTATATAAAACCGATTTAAAAACTTTATAAACTTAAACCATGACATTTATTAACTTAAAACATCATATTATTAATAATTGTGCATCGTTTTCGGCTTGATCGATTGTCTCTTGCTTGGTTTGGTATTAAAGGTTTCGTTTAATGTACCGACGTACCATTAAATCGAAATTCTTTTTCTGTGCCGTACTTTACTTATCCCGAAGCATTAATGCTTCGTAAAATCACTAAATATTATAGATATCGTCTATAATTGAACCCTCGATTCGTTCGGGTTTCAATAACTATCGATCGATTAATCGCATATTCAATACGATGAATTATATATTCACGTACAATCAATACAGTGAACCCTGTATTCTCGTATAATTACTATGGTAATTCATGTACCCGACATTAAATATAACATAACTATTGTCTACCGGCTAGGGTACACTTGGTTTCGTCGGAATCGTTACACCAAGGATCTCTCCTGTCCACGGCCGATGTGGGATAGCCTAAGAGTGGGACGATGTTGTGTTTTCCAAGGGTGTTACATGAAATATGTTATCTGGTAAATCCATAGTAAGAGTCGAATGAGCGGTTTCAATCTCTAACGCTTTGTTCTCCTCTTGAGAATATTGTGAAATAGCCTTAGGGGTAAAGCCAATAGTCTCATCTCCAATCATAGATATAGTGTAAACCTCATCAAGACAATAAGAACAGTCCGGATGAACAGAACCAAGATGAGCACGAAAACGAGGTTCCCATTTTGCAAAATCGCTAAATTTCATCAATCGATGGCACTTTGAATGAGATCCAATCTCATTATCCAATTGTAACATTTGTTGCATGAGTGCGTTTTAAGAAGCTAACGCATAAAGACCAGCCATATTGAAATTTAACAAACTGTGAATAGTTCTCTAACGAACTGTGAACAGTGTATAACGAATTAAAATAACGAATCAATTATAACAAACTGATTGTTATCTGTGTAACGAACAAGAAACAGTGTAACACGAATTAGCTTATGACGAATTGGTAACGAATCACCAACGAACTAAGTCAACGAATCAGATCAAGTTGACGAATCAGTTAAACGAGTTAGATTAACGAATCTAAATTCAAAGTAATGAATCAGATGAACGAATCTCTGAATCCTCTTAATGAATCAAAGTAACGAATTGCCAATGAATCAGGTCAACCTAACGAATCAGATCAAAGAATCTCTGATTCAAGGTAACGAATCAAGCTAACGAATTAGCTACAGTTAACTAACGAATCAAGTTGTTATAACGGTTATAACAAACTCTGAAAACTATTACCACGTGGCAAAAGTTTGTTAAATATGAGATTAACGAATCAGACCACGTTTTAGACGAACTAGTGACACGAATCAGATTTGGTAACGTACTGAGTAACGAATTAAACACGAATTAGAATATTTAACGAACTACAATAACGAATTGGGTTCAATCTAACGAATATTCAACAGATGGTGAAGATATTCAAATCTTCATCATCATTTTTCCAGAATTCTGGAAAATAAAGAACACACAAAATAACCACAAATCCGTAATACTCGTTCAATCCAACACCAAATCGTTTATATAATATATCAAACCACACGCAACATCATCGCAAAACCAAATCGTAACATCTCGTAGACCAATTCACCCAAAACTGAACTCAAATGTACCAAAAACATCTCTCTGTTTCCGTACACACAAATCCAAATCAAAATCCAATACCAAACCAATTCAATTTCTAATTCCACTCAACCTCACACTTCCAATACCTTACCGATCACAAATCCAACCAAACTCAATCCATAACCAATCAATTCAATAGAGAATTCAATGAAATTCAACCGAAACCAAAATAAAACTAAACTTATACGATTTAACCTTTAATTAACGAATTAAAACAATAGACCAAGAGCAATAGAACCCCGAAAGCTCTGATACCACTTGAGAGAACACGGATCTAATTCAGATCTATAACGATTAACACTTAGATCTAATATCGTGAGGATCTAGTTCATTGTTGGGTCTATATTTGGTGGTTTGTACTTAGTTATATGTTTATTGGGTTTAGTGTTGGGCTATGTATGTAAACCGAGATCACTAAAGGATCTCGGTGGGCTTTGGGCTTTACTTTGGGCCTGATTGTTAGCTTCCCTATATATAGAGAATACTTGTATAGGGTTTAGGGGTTGATCATTTTGTTAAATAGAACTTTGAGAGCCACCACATCTAGAGAGCATTAGATTGTTTGGCTAAGTGGTTTATGTATCTGACGATTTATTGATTAATAGAATCGTATGCACTGAAACCATATTACATCGTGTTCATCTTGTTCTTAATTATATTGGTCTTGAATCATCACGGCGTTAGGATTCCGCACTAACATCGTGTTTGGTTGATATCATATTGTAGTGATCCATATTCGGGACTTACAATTGGTATCAGAGCCTTTGACGAATTCAGGCTCGTTATTGTGATATCAACGGATTCAAGATCGTATTGTTTTTGGTGGTGTAGGAACTTTTCCGGCAAACAGTTGATCGGAAGAGAAGGCTGAGTTATTTTTGGGTAAAGATTGGGTTGACTTGGAAACATATCATCATTCCCTAATTTACGAAAATTTGTTACAAGAAAACTGGAAAGATCAGTTTCAATTTTCAGTCAAAAGTTTTGGTCAATAAATCTAGTTCTCGGTTCACATAGTTTTCGGCCACATCTTGCCCAAATCAGAGATTTCGGTTAAAAGATCTGGTCAACATTTGTGTTTTTCGGTCAATTGATTTGGTCAACAAAGGGTAGTTCTCGGTCAACGAATTGTCAGCTCTGTGTTCTCGGTCAACGCCAGTTTTCGGTCAAACCTTGTTTTCGGTCAACGCTTGTTCTCGGTCAAAATTCTTAGTTTTCAGTCAACTTCTTGAGTTCTCGGTCAACTGTTGAAGATCTCGGTCAACATCCAGAGTTTTCGGTCAAAGGAGTTTCGGCCAAAGGAGTTCTCGGCCAAGGAGTAAAAAAAAAAAGAAAAGAAAGAGTATTTTGGCGGGAAAAATTTTCTTGAACGAAATTTTTCCAAAATACTCCTTATAAGTAAAACTCCATCCTCGAAATTTTGGCGAAAACAATTTTTTTTTCGGGTGTTTTTTGGTGAAAATTTGGCGGGAAAATGAGTTCATCTGAGATAAGGTTTCAACCATGTTCTTTAAATTGTGGTGAAAAATTAGAAATGTATAAGCTTCATTTTGATAACCTGACTAGAGATATGGAGAGAATAAAATCAGAAAGTTTTAATATTAAGAAAAATGAAAAGGGCTTTCTAAACAAAATAGAAGCACAGAACAAGGACCTTAAAAAGCTTAAGTCTGATTTTAGTATAAAGAGTTGTCATTACCTAGATGCCAAACAAGAAATTGCTGAGTTAACTGCTAAACTGGAAGCTTCCAAGTTAGAAATCTTAAATCTAACTAGTAAGTTTGAAAAGGCTGAACTTGATTTTAAAAAATTCGATGGTTCCAGTAAAGTAGTTAACTCAATGATTGAAAACCAATTGTGGTGGAAGGAAAATGAAGGTGAGGGAATAGGATACAATCAAGTTCCCCCACCTTACAACCACAATTATGTCCCTACCCCTGTTACCAAAGAACAGGAGGAAAAGATAAAAAACATGAAGTATGGTAAACAGGTTCAATCTGAAGCTGTTGGATCAGGATCCCTAGAGGAAATCAAGCCTGTTTTAAATGTGTGAACAATTTTGATGCTTCTACTTCATGTGCAGATATAGTAGATGACATTGCTTCTGATAGTAAAGGGGTTCAGGCTAGTGAAAATGAATCTCATTCTAACGTGTCATCAAACTCAAATGACACCACAACTCAAAATTGTACTAATAATAATACACAGAGTTGTGGCAACAAAGGGAAGACACATAAGAAATCAGCACAACAAGGACAGTCTCGTCCTCATAGATCCTTCGGATCTCCATGTGTTGATAAATCATCGGGTGCTACTTATATTAAGAGGAAAACATGTTACCACTGTGGCACGCCAGGACATATAGCCAGAAATTGTGTTCATCGTCTATCTGTTCCCTATTACAAGCGAAATCAGAAGGCTGCGCCAAGGGGCAAGAAGAATGGAAAAACCTTTCATAAGAAGGAATTCCAAAATGAGGCAAGTGCTTACGTTGACATTAGAAGAAGGATGAAGGCGTGTTTCGTCTGCGGGAAAGGCAGACATTTGGCAAAGGAGTGTCACTACCGTGTTGTTAATAGACAAGCTCCTCAGGTGAAAGGTAACAAGTTTCAACAGAATCCAGTGGTTAAACAAAATGCTTATTTTAGAAAACCACGAGTGTTTGTACAACGGGTCACAGATACTCAAGGATTCAAAGCTAATATGACAGGTTTGCACTCAAATGATTTAGAAACTGTTAAAAGAAAATTAAATTTTCAGAAATCAAAGAGTGTTGAGAGTTCTAAGAGTTCTAATTCGAATGGCTCCACTCCAAAGTCTGTTCTTTCAAATTTCATTAAACCAAGACAGACATGGAAACTTAAAACTCAGCAAACAGAATCTGTAATCACAAATGATTCTGTTAAAGATGGGAAAGATATGAGTTGGCAAGAGATCACATATGTTGATGCTCAAGGGAACCCCAAGACACTTATGACTTCGGTTCGTATGTCCAATTGATCCCGCTATGCGTGTAAGAACAACCACAATTCATTGTTTTTTAAATGGGTTGTTCCAGGCACATGACAGGGAAAATATCCATTGTTTTTAAATCTTTAAACCATGAAATGGATTATTTGTGGCCTGGACGGGATCTTAGGGTGATAGAACATTTTTAATCTGCTCTCTAAGTGTGTAGGAACAAATCAGGGAATACATTGCATACTAAAAGGCTTATTCCAGACATTCAACCCGCAAGGATGCGGAATCACAAAACAAGCTTATTCCTAGGGGAGATTCTCACAAATGGAAAGATGATGTCTTGAAGATAAAAGGTAACTGTATCACTTTGGTATGAAAGATTGATCAGTCAAAAAGATTTTAAAATTTTAAATTTAAAAATTCAAAAATATGTTCACGTATAGTTTTTCAAGTATAGTGTATTTTTTTCTCAAAAAATGAGAAAATGACTTGAACGTACATGAGAAATGATAGTACATCAGTTGGCTGACTATCACACTTCTTTTTTATTAAATACTTCGTTTAGACGATTGAGACTTTTTTAGGTTAAATTTGTACATAAAAGTTTTTTCACAAATTTAGGGGGAGAAATTTAAAAAATTCAAAAAGAGTGTGTGTGCGTTTAATAATAAAAAATTCTATGTCTTTCAAACTTCACTCTCGCTTAAAATTATGTCGGTTGCTGAAGTTTGAAGAACATATACTTGTATATGTTTGGCCCGGTGATCTACTTGTAGATTCACAGGATAGCCATTCATCTAAAGACTGAAAGCATCTGGGGCGATTGTGATGTGTTTTTGAGTTTTGAATTCTTTCACTTAAAATTATGTCGGTAATTCCAAGTTGGAGGGACACGTATTCTCATATGTGTTTGGTCCTGTTAACCACTAGTGGTCATACGGGATAGCCATTTACCTGAAAATTAAAGAGTGACCAGGGTGACAGAGTTCTTAACATGTTTGTCTTCTGTAATTTTATGGGAAGTGATATCTTTATTCAGTTAACAGCTTTTTAGAAGCTTCATAAGATTTTCAAATGAAAATTGATCCAACCTTTGGAAAATGATAGGTAAATTGTTTATGTGTGCCTAACGGGTGAAGTTATTAAGCTTAAAAGGCTCTAGAACAGTCATTGATGTGTATGGTAGCTTTCTATGATGCGTAAAAGTTAAAGTGATATAAACTAAATTTGCTAAACTTACTGTGGAGAGTCATTTTGAAGACATGTGCATGTCTCCATATACATCTCTCCGAATGATAGGCAGAAAAGCAATTACCCAGTCATACACGAGCCCGTTGGTATTTGGTCCCCAAAATGAAGAATCTCATTGAGAATGACAAAGAACAAATGTGAACAAAATTACTTTAAATATATAATCAACCAAAAGTTGATAAATGTTCACAAGCTCTTAAGAAAGACACAAACATGAGGGTTAATAACAGAACTACAGGGGTGGAGGCAATAATATAAGTCCTTTAACAACCCGAATGAAAGGCTTGTTAATTAAACTGTAAGTCCAACGTTCAACCTCAAATATGTTTGCAAATTTGAAAAGAAAAATCAAATAAATAAGTTCTGTCATTAAAAGTTTTTTAACCAAATCCAGTGGGTCAAAGTCAAATCGAGGTGATCTGGGGAAAACCAAATAAGCTTTGAAAAGAAATAGGAGGCATCACAGGTCCATAAGTGAAGTCCATCTAAGCTTTATGCCGAACTGAACCATAATCATATCACTGATACGATGAAAAATCATGCTAAGTATGGGATACACGCTATCAACCTGTCTCTTGATGTCATAATAACGCTGAACATGAATCTTTGTGAAAGTTCCTTAAACAATATGATTCCATGTTCGGATCTTTTCATAAGGGTGACATTTTTATCAAAAACTGAAATTTGATCCCAATTTTATGCTAAATTACAAGAAGACCGGGTGATTAAATTTATTTTATTTGTTGTTTTTGGTTTTATTTATTTCATTTATTTTTACTTCTTGATTACTCTTGTTGAAACAAATGTGTTAAGAAATTGTTTTGAAGTTTTCAGCTCATGAAATCTGATATCGGTTTTTTTGTTATAGTTGGTTTAGCTGGTATGATCTCATTTCAAGTCTTTTCAAGAAAATCATTTAAAAAAAACCATAAAAACATAAAAATTACAAAAATATGTCTGTCTTATTTTGTTTTATTTTAATTGTTTTCAAAAATATTTTGGTTGATCTCTCTATCAAAGTTGATTGTTCTTTCAAGACTGATTTCTTGCAATGGAAGCATATGAAGTATCTGAGATTCAAATTGGATGATGCTATCAAAAGGGGGAGATGGTAGAGTATTGGATACAGATGCTGAAGTTGCTGATCGTTGAAGTTGCTGATCATGTTCAAGTAAAGATTCTGAAGATCTTGAAAGTATCAATCTAAAGGCGAGATTGTTGGGTCATAAATTGGTTAGAATGACGCATATCAAAGGACCACGACATGATCAAGACTAAAGTGATGTAAACGAAGACGAGTTGAAGAACTACATTGGTGTAATACCAAAATCCCTATGAATTTCGGTTAGGCTGGTCTGAAGTGAAATAAACAAGAACGAAGCTACAAACCAAGGAGGAGATTGTTGGGTCTATATTTGGTGGTTTGTACTTAGTTATATGTTTATTGGGTTTAGTGTTGGGCTATGTATGTAAACCGAGATCACTAAAGGATCTCGGTGGGCTTTGGGCTTTACTTTGGGCCTGATTGTTAGCTTCCCTATATATAGAGAATACTTGTATAGGGTTTAGGGGTTGATCATTTTGTTAATCAGAACTTTGAGAGCCACCACATCTAGAGAGCATTAGATTGTTTGGCTAAGTGGTTTATGTATCTGACGATTTATTGATTAATAGAATCGTATGCATTGAAACCATATTACATCGTGTTCATCTTGTTCTTAATTATATTGGTCTTGAATCATCACGGCGTTAGGATTCCGCACTAACATCGTGTTTGGTTGATATCATATTGTAGTGATCCAGATTCGGGACTTACATTCATGATTACTCTTAACTATTACGTTATATTAGGTGTATATATGTGTATATATTATAGTAATACGTTATATATATGAAGCTTTGAAAGAGAGAACAATTGGACAGCAATTCGATAATATTAAATCAAAACTTAACTTAACATAGGGGGAACCCTCTATATATAGAAGATGGAGTCTACTTCGTTACACATTCCGTAACAAACTAGCCTTCCACTTCGTTACATTACAAACCGACTTATATATATAACGAACTACTCTCTAATTCGTTAAACATCCTTAACGAATTAGGAGGAATAATAACTTAAATATCTAGTTCGTTAAACATCCTTAATGAACTAGAGATACCATAACGAACTAGACAATAATATAAATAACTTTTACATTATAATAATAAAACGATAAATATAAAGACTCTAGACGCAAAACCGTGCACTAACATTCTTGATGTTAACAGCTATGTTGCAATGCATAACATTGGATGATGGACTCGTGGGTTTTGAGGATTGATCAGTAGTAGAGTTGGTTCCAGTGTAGGTGCTTGTGTAATGTGGTATGTTAGGTGGTTGACTTTATTGAGAACTCCCACCAAAACTACTATTTGTGACAAAATCAGTTTGAATCTTTGAGGATCGATTTGATCATAATCCTCCTTTGTCATGTTGTAGTTACCAATTCTCCTAACTATTAAAAATTGATATGACTCGAGGACGAATCCTAGAAAAGCCATATGTTCTTGATCATTCTCAACAGTAAGTCCATTGATGTTCTTGATGTTAACAGCTATGTTGCAATGCATAAAATCGGATGATGGACTCGTAGGTTTTGAGGATTGATCAGGAGCAGAGTTGGTTCCAGTGTAGGTGCTTGTGTAATGTGGCATGTTAGGTGGTTGACTTTATTGAGAACTCCCACCAAAACTACTATTTGTGACAAAATCAGTTTGAATCTTTGGGCTAGGAGCTACCACAGATTGTGATAACGTTGAAGTATCACCCGATATCTTAAGCTACCACAGTACTCTTCATTTTCTGCTTCTTGTGGATTTCATGTTCTTGAGCTTCCAATTTTTCAATGAATCGAGCAAGAGTCAATCTTGCATAAGCAATTGGATTTGACAGTTGTATCATTATGTCTCCCATTCGTCAGAAAAAGAATCAGCAAGTTTGTCAATGTATTCATATTCTTGCTTTTCAATGGCTAATCTTTTCATCTCATTAACAAGATGGCAATATCTTTCAATCAATTGTGCCATAGATTCTCCCTTAAACATAGTGAAAATATCAAACTCTTTCTTCAATAGAGCCATCTTAGATTTTCTCATGTCAGGATTCCCTCTGTCTTTATTTAATAAAGCTTCCCAAATTGAGTGACACGAGCCATTGTGTTGTAACAGCTGGAAAATCTCAGATTTAATGGCTTGTTGAAAAAGATTCATCATCTTCTTTCCCCTAAGAAATCTTGGTTTCTCACCTTCGGATATTTGGGATAACCGATAACTTGTACCATTCTCAATTCGTGGAATAATGTACTCCACCTCAACAGCTTCCCAAGCTTCATAACTCACAGCTTAAACATAGGTCTCGAACTTATCATCCCAACTTGGATAGTCTTCCATTCTAAACAACTTCGGTGGCTTGTTAGATGTCCCCATGTGACATTCGTGACAAAACGAGGTATACTATATTCACTACGTAACAAGTAAACGATAAATCGGTTAATTCGTAGTGCTTAAACGAGTAACCGACCAATACTAATTATGACTCGTATATATACTGAGGGGTCATATACGAGTTATATATATATTATAGTGGCTAGCATATTGATATTTAGGCCCCAGTACGTTTAAAACTCTTTAAACGAAAAAGGTTTTGTTTATTGATACGCTATAA
The DNA here is from genome assembly GCF_021521415.1 of Bidens hawaiensis. NCBI lineage: Eukaryota > Viridiplantae > Streptophyta > Magnoliopsida > Asterales > Asteraceae > Bidens > Bidens hawaiensis. The sequence goes on from NW_027505540.1 coordinate 50,994, forward strand.
GTTTAAACGCAATCGTTAACATCAAAACGAGCATTGTAGCATCTGTTAAGCCGAAAAATATTTATAAAACACTTATATGACATGTTCTAGGCAATCCGTGAAAATATTTTGGATTTTTACGAGTCAGTACGTTTTTCTTATTTTACAAAAATATGCTGAAAAACACTCGTTTTTGCGCTGTTTTCACACTCGAACTAGTTTTCTTGCGAAAAACCGAATCCGAATTAAATTTTGGACCGATATTTACGCATGGCATGGAAACCGAGCCATTAATGGGCCAAAAGGAGGCCCAATGGGCCCCTTTATGGGCCGACCACAAAAAAATGGGGTGGGACCCCTTGTATAAGGCTTGTTATACAAGCTTGTTACTTGATATTTTGCACATTAACCAAACTAAGATCAAGATTAGATGAGTTCTGCATCATCCCTTCCAAAACCCTAAAGGTAAACATTAAATTCATGAAGATTTCAAGCTTGTTTAGTAAGATTTAAACATAGAAAATTAGTTATTGATTAGTATTAGACATGTTTAACCATCCAAAAACCATAAAAATCAAGTAAAATCATTTTTGATGTTAAACATGTCTACAAAACAGAAACATGTTGATTTTTTGGTCAAAAACACGGATTAGAACATGAATACAACGTTTTTACGGTTTGAAAGTTCGGTTTGATACCAAAACCGAAACCCTAGTCAACAAGGCTGTTCAATGTATGATTTATGCTTGGTTTGATGTTATATGATATGTAGATACACTGAGTTTGCAACCCGAGACCCGGAAAGTCGTTTAAGCTAGCAAACTCATCGAAAACCGACAAGGTAAACCCGTAACACTCGTTTAAGGGCTGTTTAGTATTAGGTTGTGACGTGCTTGTTTTTAGCTTGTGAAAATTTTCAGGGACATTAGGGATCATATAAATGAGTCCCTGTTAAAATTTGGTAATTTTTCGATAAACGGAGAATATTTGGTGAATTTATTTCCGTTTATGAGCATCTATTTGGGAAAAATAGCTAAACATATTGAAAAATTATGAAATTTGGTTTTGGAGATTAATATGTGATGGTAAGATCACTGGTAAAGTTCGGTGATCATTGGAAATTCCTAAGTATGGTTTGTGCAATTATGATTTAACCGAATTTTAACAGTCGAAAAACGCACAAAAAGGCATTTTTTCCAAAGTGTTATGTTCTGGAGATTTTGCAGGGGCTATGTAATAACATTGAGGCTATTTATAAAAATTATCGGATTTTTTGAAGGTCGTTTGATATAAACGGCCCATTTATTACACGATTATAACCTATTAAATGAATTTTTATAAATAAATAATTAATCATAAAATTTCTGAAAAAATTTTTATAAAATTCTCCATATTTTAATGTATTTTTAAAAAAATTTACATAATTTATATATAAGTATATATTTAGTTATGATTAATCAAATATTTAAATTATTATTGTTTTAACGAAACCGGCAGTTTGATGTTTAACGGACTGATTGGTACGTCAAAATATCAAAAGTGATCAAATATTGTATTTTTGGATGAAATTGATAAAAACGAACTTTTTACGAGAATTCCGGACAACTCGGGTGGATTGTACGCGTCTTGTATAATCAAACCCGTGTGAAAACGGAATCGAACCCTGTGATCAATCCAGATACCGAAACCTTAAAATTCTTTTATAAATTAAATCATTTTATCAATCAATATGTTTACTTAATTTTTTATGATCTTACCTATTCCCGAAACGCGTAAACGATCAACTTGGCTAGGCTCGGAAAATGGTGAAACTGAGCCAAATCGGATTTTAAGTATTTCACAGTATACAACGTCACAATCTAAGACTATGGTCATGTTTTGGGCCTAACAGCTATAACCAAACTACTTATACAGCCTGATTTGGTTTAAACACTGTACTAGTATTAACAGTACGATACCGATTATAGGATACAAGCTATAATCGAGGCATAACACTTATTGACGTATATTACCTGCTCGAACTACAATAAGGTGAGTTTCACGACCCCACTTTATAAACTGTTTTACGAACTTTTGGGGTGGAAAGCATGTTTACATATACTTATATACTTGAAAACGTGTGGTGATGTGAATTATCTAAGTACTAACACTTGAAAGTCCCCACAAACACAAGTGATTAACTTCGTGCCGGTGACGTGTGGATAGTACTATCGGTTTGACAAACCCAACTGACAGAGCCGGTGGGGTATGCCGGAACATGTTAACCCAGTTGCACAATGTCATTTAAACTTATTACATACTGCTATGTGGTGTTAGACATAGTACATACTTGGGGCAAAGTGGCTGTTAAATGCCAACGGGAGTGCATGGGCAGGGGTGGCCATGTGTTTTAGCTCGTTTCGGTTTCACTTGTGGCTTAGTATAATACATCATACACATACATGTATACATACACACTGTAAACTTTACGAACTCGTATACTGATTTCGTTGATACTCGTGAAACTTGAAACTCACCAACTAGACGTAGTTGACCCGTTTTAACATGCTTTTCAGGTAAAGCAAAGGTGGAATGATTTGCTTACGTTCTTGGTGTTAGGAATGAAGTTGAATAGCTGTGAATAGACGCAGATATATAATATTGAATAAGAAGCTCGTAAACCGGTTATGTGATTCTCATCTAGTTTGTAAACATAGTACCAACCCATGTAATATGATGTAAATTAGTTTGTGAATTTCTTTATAAACAATGTTGTTGATACCAGTACTATCTGTTACATTCCCGTTTTACGCTTCCGCAACTACCTAGTCGGGGTGTGATAGAAGTTGGTATCAGAGCCATTGGTTATAAAGAATTAGGATGTCACGTAGGATACCCTAAGATAACCTTAGGCTCGATTAGCTCTGGGAATAAAATAATATTAAATAATATATACTGATGATTCTCGGGATGAGCTCGAATGGACAAGTGGGTTATTATGGTCCGGAACGTAATAACGGACTTGTTTGTACGATGGAATTCGAGAAGAAATCGATAAACAATCCGATAGGTAAAAACAACAACATATGTGTGTAAAATATATTATTATGTAAATATATATATATAAAGGATTATTTGTGCTAATGTGTACGAATACATGTATGTACTAAATCGTAATTAATATTATACATTATTATAATTAGTATTATTAAGAATCGTTATTATTATTACTAACCCTTGTGTAGAAATATGTCAAGAACTACAATATCGTCTGTCTATCAAAATACCGGTATTGCATGATGACTAAGAGGACCCAGAAGAGGAAACTGGGGAGGAATCAGAGGAAATGGAAGAAGGTTCAGATGCGGTAATTCCCCACGAGGTACCCTCAGATCAACCCGACTTATCGGGTTACCGTTGTGACACCTATCCCCCTAGGGAATCCCCTAGGAATGTTGTGGGACAGGGAGCTACTAGTGCTTATCATTCACCGATTAGGGCACCCAGATCCCCTACTCCACCCGTACAGCATACACCAGTACCCCCACCCACTATTAGAAACCGTCAGACCGCTCATATTTCAGTGTGGCCACCTGAGCACACCTCTCCCCCACCTCGATCTACGTACCATAGGGGAGAAACATCACATGTCCATGTCACTGAGATACCTCTTCCTACTTGGGGTCTACCCGCACCGATACCGGAGCCACCTCTTATGTCTGATTCCACATGGTTGGGTTTAGTGACTGATCAGATTTTAGAACAATCACATTCGATAAATAACCTTAACCAGCATAGACATGATATGCAAGATCACATGTGGTACATGCAGCTAGAAATTAGAAATGTGCAAAGATCTAGTGCTCACAGCCACGGGCGTCAGGATCGGGCAATGATACTGCTAGGAGCATGTTTAGCGGTTAATGCAGTCCTAGTGGCTGCTGTTGTTTGGTTGTGGCTTCATGTTACAAAGAATGGATAGGACATAGTAGTATAGCCTTATGTATATAGTCTTTTGATATCCCAAGCAGCATTTTGTTACAGCGTGTTGGGCTGACTTGGGAGTTGTTTGTGGTTTAGTACTACTTCAAGCACTGGCCCTTATCGGGTTAAGGCTATATGTCACTTAGTGACAAATTTTGATACGCATATACAAGCGCTGGCCTATACCAGGTTAAGCCTATGCGCTAATTTTGGATGCATATGTACAGTAATGATTATAATTAATACAAATGTGTTTTCTTTGGCATAGTTGTGTGTTGTGAAATTGTAATATCGTAAAGTTGTGCGGGTTATAGTGAAACGATATTAATTATTATATAATTGATTATTTTATAGAATGGCCCCGAAGAAAGCAAACCCTTTGTCTGAGGCGGAAGTGGCCGCAATGATTGCTCGTCAACTACAAGCAGTGATACTAACAATTGTAACACAAGTCACTGCAGGCATACGTGCTAACAATACTGTTAATCAACCTACGAGCACCACCACGGCCACTGCTAATATACCTCAGCCGGACACTAATGTAGCCCCGGGTGTTACTACCCCGGTGAATACTGATAATGTTATAAACACTAATAATACTCGCCCGACTGTTAATGTTGTTGGGAACCCTGAAACCGTTTTGAACCCAAATAATGTCATGAAACCAAACCCCGTACCGGTTATCAACCCAACTGTTAATAATAACACTCAACAAAATACTGGTAATGATCGTATTAATCCCTAACCCCCACGTCAGGATTACGCTAATAAACAGTTCACATCGTGTAAACCAACTGAATTCAAAGGTATTGTGGGACCGAACGTATTGGTCAAATGGATTGAAAAGACCGAGTCCGTAATTAATATTAGTGAATGTCCACCAGACCGTATAGTCAAATTTGCTACGTGTATGTTTCTGGATCATGCTTTGATGTGGTGGAACACGGTGGTCCAAATAAGGGGACAAGATGCTATAAACCTTATGTTATGGACCGAACTTAAAACCCTTATGCTAGAACATTTTTGCCCGAAAAGTGAGATTCAAAGACTGGAACATGAATTATGGAATTTGGAAATGAAAGGTGCTGACCACGTGGGTTACACAAACCATTTTAATGAACTCTCTCGCTTAGTACCGTGGTTGGTTACTCCAGAAGCTAAACGTATTGAACGCTACATCTGGGGATTGACTCCTGCCGTGACGAGTATAGTTAATTCAGTAGCCCACCCAACATTGGAAAGTGTTGTATCTCAAGCGGGTGCTGTTACTTTTGATCTTATGAGAAGTGGTGTGATAAGAATGCCGGGGGAAACATCTAGTTTGAAACGATCTGACTATGGGACAAGGATGCAAGAGAACCCTCAAAATAAACGATCCCGTCCGAATACCCGAAATTATGTCATGACCATTTCGAATGTGAAACAAGAGACTTATAAGGGAACTTTACCAAAGTGTGGGAAATATAATCTTCATCATACGGGTGATTGTAAATCAGTAGTTTGTCAGAAGTGTGGAAGAACGGGAAACTATGCCCCCAACTGTAGAACCCCCACCAACACTGTTAACCGTCCACCGCAATCAACTCAACTACCTCGACCTCAACCAACCCGCTCACAACTCAACCAACAAACCCCACCTACCACGAACCTCGGTGCCTGCTATGAATGTGGCAGTACGGAACATTTTCGGAGCTACTGCCCCAATCTGAACCAGGGTGCAGCGAGAAGGCAAAACCAAGCACAAGCATCAGCCTCAAATGCAGCTAGGGGACGCGCGTTTGTATTAGGATCGGGTGAAGCGCGTCATGATCCGAATGTGGTGACAGGTACATTCTTAGTTTCCGGTCAGTATGCTTCAGTTTTGTTTGATACGGGCGCCGATAGAAGTTTCGTATCTGTTAACTTCATACCTTTAGAAAATATGCCGGTTAAAGAACTAACAAAACCATATACTATAGAACTCGCTAACGGTAAGTCTATACTTGTTAACCGAATAGTCCGAAACTGTTCCCTTATCCTAAACGACCCCCCGTTCCTTATTGATTTACTTCCAGTGGAATTGGGAAGTTTCGATGTTATAGTCGGTATTGACTGGCTATCTAAGTATAAAGCTGAAATTTTCTGTAAGGATAAGACTGTTAGGATACCTCTTCCGAATGATGAGGCTATGACTGTTCAAGGTGAGAAATCTGGTACTATGTTGCCTCTCGTATCTCAACTTAAGGCTTTAAAGTATTTGCACTAAGGTTGTACATTATACTTGGCGAGCGTAACAGTCAAAGACCCCAATGAAAAGCGAATAGAAGATATCCCAGTGGTACACGAGTATTCAGATGTATTTCCTGACGAGTTGCCTGGTTTACCACCGATCCGACAAGTTGAATTCCTTATTGATCTGATACCGGGAGCAGCTCCCATTGCTAAGGAACCTTATCGACTTGCACCGTCTGAAATTCAAGAACTGTCCAACTAGTTACAAGAATTACTGGACAGGAGTTTTATCCGACCTAGTTACTCGCCGTTGGGAGCACCAGTGTTATTCGTGAAAAAGAAGGACGGAAGTTTTCGGATGTGTATTGATTACCGGGAATTGAATAAAGTAACTATAAAGAATAGATACCCCTTACCCCGAATTGATGACTTGTTTGATCAGCTCCAGGGTACGAAGTATTTTTCGAAAATTGATCTCAGATCTGGTTATCATCAAGTAAGAATTCAGGAAGAAGACGTACCAAAAACAGCTTTCCGAACTCGGTATGGCAACTATGAATTGTTGGTTATGCTGTTTGCACCTGCAGTGTTTATGGACCTCATGAACCGAGTTTGCAAACCCTACCTTGACAAGTTCGTGATAGTGTTTATCGATGACATTTTGATATATTTGAGAAGTAAGGAGGAACACGAACAACATTTGCGGGAAATCTTAGAATTATTGAGGCCAGAAAAGTTATACGCCAAACTGTCCAAATGTGAATTCTGGCTACAAGAAATTCAATTTTTAGGACATATTGTGAATCAACAAGAAATCCAAGTCGACCCCGGTAAAATTGAGGCCATTAAGAATTGGCAAGTACCTAAATCGCTGAAAGAAATTCGCCAATTTTTGGGATTAGCCGGGTAATACCGACGATTTATTGAAAACTTTTCAAGTATTGCTCAACCTTTAACCCTCCTAACTCAGAAAGAACGAACGTATGAATGGGGAGAAGAACAAGAAATGGCCTTTCAAACATTAAAACAAAAGTTGTGTGAAGCTCCAATATTAATTCTTCCATATAGAACTGATGAATTGGTGGTCTATTGTGACGCATCTCGTAAAGGTTTAGGATGCGTACTGATGCAAAGAAAGAAAGTAATAGCATATGCTTCCCGACAATTAAAATTACATGAAAAGAATTATAGGACCCACGATTTGGAATTGGGAGCAGTTATCTTTGCATTGAAGATTTGGAGACATTACTTGTATGGCACCAAATGTACCATCTATACTGATCACAAAAGCTTACAACACATATTCGATCAGAAAGAGCTGAATATGAGACAAAGAAGATGGGTAGAACTGTTAAATGATTATGATTGTGAAATTAAATACCATTCGGGTTAGGCCAATATAGTAACTGATGCTTTAAGCCGAAAAGATAGAGTTAAACCGTTGAGGGTACGAGCACTTGGAATGATTGTCCAAAGTAGCCTAATCGAACAAGTTCGTGTTGCACAAGACGAAGCCTTAAAAGCAGATCAGCTAGAAAAAGAAGAACTACATGGGAATGAAAGGAATTTTGAGAAGAAAATTGATGAAGTATATTATTAAAAAAACCGGGTCTGGATTCCAACACTTCATAAACTCCGAAAGTTGATTCTTGATGAAGCACATAAGTCCAAATATTCTATTCATCCAGGTACTGATAAGATGTATAAGGATGTTAAAGAATTTTACGGGTGGCCTGGCATGAAAAAGGATATAGCCGTGTATGTAAGTGAATGTGCAACGTGTGCAAGAGTTAAAGCCAAATATAAAAAACCTTCGGGAATGTTACAACAACCCGAAATCCCACAGTGGAAATGGGAACAAATTACCATGGACTTTGTGACACACCTTCTTAAAACCTCCCGAGGACACAATGCTATCTGGGTAATTGTTGACCGATTAACCAAATCCGCACACTTTATTCCCATCCGTAACAACTACACCACCGAAAAACTCGCTCAAATTTACATCGATGAAATTGTATCCCGACACGGAGTACCTCTTTCGATTATTTCAGATCGAGACAGTCACTTTACTTCACATTTCTGGCAAGCAGTACAAGAATCTTTGGTAACTCAAATAGATTTGAGTACCGCCTACCATCCCCAAACCGACGGCCAATCTGAGCGAACCTTTCAAACCTTAGAAGATCTACTTCGTGCTTGTGTACTTGATTTCAAAGGAAACTGGGATCAACATCTCTCGCTTATTGAGTTTTCCTATAATAATAGCTACCATAGTAGTATAAAAGTTGCACCTTATGAAGCTCTATACGGGCGAAAATGTAGATCACCACTATGTTGGATGGAAGTGGGTGATACCCAAATTTCAAGGTCAGATTTAATTCAGGAAACCACCTATAAGATTCACCAGATTAAGCAAAAATTGAAAGCTGCCCGCGACCGACAAAAGAGTTATGCCGATGTTCGCAGAAAACCGTTATCTTTTGAAATAGGTGATAAGGTGTTTTTAAAAGTATCTCCGTGGAAAGGTGTTATAAGATTTGGAAAGACTGGTAAACTAGCCCCGAGATACATCGGACCTTTCGAGATTATTGCAAAAATTGATCCCGTAGCTTACCGATTAAAACTACCCTTAGAACTGAGCACTATTCACGATGTGTTTCACGTATCGAATCTAAAAAAGTGTTTGACTGAGGAAACGGCAATAGTACCACTAGAAGATGTTCAGATCAATGAAAAGCTCAACTTCGTAGAGGAACCGGTAGAAATTGTGGACGGGAAAACCAAACAGTTACGACACAACAAAATATCTCTGGTAAAATTTCGGTGGAATTCAAAACAAGGACCCGAATATACTTGGGAACGAAAGGACGAATTCCAAAAGAAATACCTACACCTGTTCCCTAAAAATAAAACCGATGACACATTAAATTTCGAGGACGAAATTTCTTAACAGGGGAGAATGTGACATTCGTGACAAAACGAGGTATACTATATTCACTACGTAACAAGTAAACGATAAATCGGTTAATTCGTAGTGCTTAAAAGAGTAACCGACCGATACTAATTATGACCCGTGTATATACTGAGGGATCATATACGAGTTATATATATATTATAGTGGCTAACATATTGATATTTAGGCCCCAGTACGTTTAAAACTCTTTAAACGAAAAAGGTTTCGTTTATTGATACGCTATAAGTTTAAACGCAATCGTTAACATCAAAACGAGCATTGTAGCATCCGTTAAGCCGAAAAAGATTTATAAAACACTTATATGACATGTTCTAGGAAATCCGTGAAAATATTTTGGATTTTTACAATGAGTCAGTACGTTTTTCTTATTTTACAAAAATATGTTGAAAACACTCGTTTTCGCGCTGTTTTTCGCACTCGAACTAGTTTTCTTGCGAAAAACCGAATCCGAATTAAATTTTGGACAGATATTTACGCATGACAAGGAAACCGAGGCATTAATGGGCCAAAAGGAGGCCCAATGGGCCCCTTTATGGGCCGAACACAAAAAAATGGGGTAGGACCCCTAGTATAAGGCTTGTTATACAAGCTTGTTACTTGATATTTTGCACATTAACCAAACTAAGATCAAGATCAGCTGAGTTCTGCATCATCCCTTCCAAAACCCTAAAGGTAAACAATAAATTCATGAAGATTTCAAGCTTGTTTAGTAAGATTTAAACATAGAAAATTAGTTCTTGATTAGTATTAAACATGTTTAACCATCCAAAAACCATAAAAATCAAGTAAAATCATTTTTTGATGTTAAACATGTCTACAAAACAGAAACATATTGATTCTTGGTCAAAAACACGGGTTAGAACATGAATACAACGATTTTACGGTTTGAAAGTTCGGTTTGATACCGAAACCGAAACCCTAGTCAACAAGGCTGTTCAATGTATGATTTATGCTTGGTTTGATGTTATATGATATGTAGATACACTGAGTTTGCAACCCGAGACCCGGAAAGTCGTTTAAGCTAGCAAAACTCATCGAAAACCGACAAGGTAAACCCGTAACACTCGTATAAGGGCTGTTTAGTATTAGGTTATGACGTGCTTGTTGTTAGCTTGTGAAAATTTTCAGGGATATTAGAGATCATATAAATGAGTCCCTGTTCAAATTTGGATATTTTTCGATAAACGGAGAATATTTGGTGAATTTATTTCCGTTTATGAGCGTTTATTTGGGAAAAATAGCTAAACATATTGAAAAATTATGAAATTTGGTTTTGGAGTTAATATGTGATGGTAAGATCACTGGTAAAGTTTGGGGATCATTGGAAATTCCTAATTATGGTTTGTGCAATTATGATTTAACGGAATTTTAACAGCCGCAAAACGCACAAAAAGGCATTTTGTTAAAAGAGTTAGGTTCTGGAGATTTTGCAGGGGCTATGTAATAACATTGAGGACATTTGTAAAAATTATTGGATTTTCGGAGGTCGTTTGATATAAATGGGTCATTTATTACACGATTATAACCTATTAAATGAATTTTTATAAATAAATAATTAATCATAGAATTTCTGAAAATATTTTTATAAAATTCTCCATATTTTTATATATTTTTACAAAAATTTACATAATTTATATATAAGTACATATTTAGTTATGATTAATCAAAGATTTAAATTATTATTGTTTTAACGAAACTGTCAGTTTGATGTTTAACGGACTGATTGGTACGTCAAAATATCAAAAGTGATCAAATATTGTATTTTTGGATGAAATTGATAAAAACGAACTTTTTACGAGAATTCCGGACAATTCCGGACAATTCGGGTGCAGTGTATAAATCAATTCAATGTATTATACGGCTTGTAACACTTATACGTGGAATCCAACGTGTAACCCACTTATACGGTGAACAAACTTATACGTAAAAGAAAAACTTATATGTTGAACATCAGAAACTTATACGGAGCAGCTTCTGTTCAAATTTTTAATCATGATGAAATTGATGAATTGACCCTTGTAGAAACAATTATTAGGTAAAAACGAACATAATTCTGTCTTGAATTTGAAATTGATACGCAAACGAGTGAGTAATTGAAGAATAAGTGATGTTGATAAACGTTGACTTTGAAAATATTCAAATCGAAACGAGTTGATGCGTTCGATCCAGTAGTAAACACGAGCCTAATGCTTTGATACCACTTGAAAGACCTTGAGCCGGATCATAATATGTCATCATATACGTGTAAGAACGATATGAAACGGATCGAAAACGTTATGTTTACTATACGAAGACAAACACATATCAACTCTCATACACTATATTCATTTAACATGAAAGAGCAAGTGATTAGCAAATCTACAAAAAACTGTTACAAAATATGACAATAGGGACCTATTTATGCAACTCATATGAACCATATAAGTTGAAGTCAGCGTATAAGACTTATGCGCTACGTATAAGTCTTATACGTTGGACCAGACTTAAACGCCACTTACAACATTCTAATAATGACATTTCAGCCCCTTATCAATACAATATTTAACAACTCCACTCGTATATCATTTGCAAGACCTAGCATTAGACATAATGCTCTAACAATCGAGGATATTGTGGTATGTGGGGATCCATTTTTTAGGGATTTTCAATGGAGGCTAGCCTCTCTCCCAATCCATTTTGGGGGCTTAGGTTTATATTCAGCTGAAGATGTTTCCACATATGCTTTCGTAGCATCGAGAGCACAATCTTGGAAGTTACAGCACCAAATTTTGTGGGATTATGGTATTGATGGTTTGGATTCGGATTATGGGTGTGCGCTGAATTGTTTGAATAGTTCCGTTCCCGATCCTGATCTTGGCATGTTCGATAATAAGGACATCCCCCCATAAAGCCCAACATACTTTGGCGAATGCCCTTTATAGTAAAATTGTCCAAAGTTTGGGAGAGGAGTTTAAATTATCAACTCGCTAGAGAGCGGTGTTAAAATGCCTTCAGACCCCAGATGCTCAAGATTTCTTGAGCGTCATCCCATCGAAGGGTTAGGGAAACACATGTCGGCAGTGGAGTACCGGGCCATTCTTAAATATCGTTTAATGATCCCACTATTCCTAGTTGATGAGCCATGCTCGGTGTGCCGTAAAGTTTGTTTAGATAGTTTTGGTGAGCATGTCATTCATTGAAAGGAGCTTCCGGGTTTTAAATATAGACATGATTTGGTCAGAGATGTCATTTGCGATGTGTTGAAACGAGCGGGGATCTCGGCAAAAAAAGAAGCTCCTACGAATTTCCTGCCATATCCCCATGAAGGGAAGTCTACTCTTCGGTCGGCAGACGTTCTTGTGTTTGGATGGGCAGGGGGAGCACACTTGTATTGACCTTACTGGGGTATCACCCCTTGTTGGGCTTAGGGATACCGGGTTTGTTATTAGGCAAGCTGTATTGAAGGCGGAATCAGAAAAAATTGCTAAGTATGAGAAAGCATGTGTCGAGAATCAACACGTCTTCATTCTTTTTTCTTTTGATACATTTGGGTCCCTTTCCTTTGAAGCTATTACGTTTCTTTAAAGAGTTCAACGGGTCGTGCACAGTAACTTCTTGACGCCAAAGAACTGTAACTTTGTTTTTAGTAGGATCGGGGTTGCCATTCAAAAGGAGGTGGCGGCGCAGCTTGTTGTCCGCTTATCCACCTCTTTATTGTAATTGGATCCTTTTATTTGATATATGAATGACATGGTATAAAAAAAATGGAATCCTAGGCGACGACGTCGCGGAGACTGGCGACTTTATGTATCTGATTGTTTATTTTTATTGATAGCTTTATCTTTATTGTTTGAGAGATCACCGGAAATCGGCGGTTTTTCTTGGTGGCTTAAGTATGACGGTTATGTTGTGTCACTTTTGTGGCTCCAATTAGTTCTGCTGTTGGGTTCCGAAAGTATGACAGTGGTGTTGTGCTGCTTTTGTGACTCCGGCTTAGTCTATTAAGGCTCCGATTATTCTGTTTCCGGGTTCTATTTTTTCAACCCTAGGTGACGGGATGTTGTGTCGGGTTCCATTTTTGGAACTCTAGACGATGGCATAAATCGATCTCCAATACCTACCTATCAGTTGTAGGTAATGTCAATGTCATATACTTAATTTTAAGTATGTTTTGTTTGGAGGTTTTCGTTTATTTCATGAAGGACTCTTAACTCTCTTTTTTTCATTTTGAAGAAGAGGAAAGATATATTTGTTGCAAGTCATGGGAGAACATATACAAGATCTTGAAGTAATCTTGAAAGGGCAATATAATGTTGTTTAGATACAACCTGTATACACTAGACAGAATGTTGGTACATGTTTGTCAGTAGTTCATAGTCTAGTATTTGTTATCGAGTCTGTAATATAGTTAATGGTTTGTTTATGGTTTGTTTTGTAAACTAGCGAAGTTATCAGCAAGTTCGCTATGGCGAACTTGCTGATCTAGCGAGGTTACTGACAACTTCGCCAGTGGCGAAGTTGTCGTGTTTAAATACACTGTTTCAGCCGAAACAGAAAAGGACGTGAGTTAGGGTTTTGGTTTTACGTTTTGTTTCGTTTTGTTCTCTGTAACAGTGACCTACTGTCACGGGTTTGGTTATTCAATATAACGTGTTTACCTTATAGCTCGTGTTCATTGTTCGTGTATTCAATCTATACAATATCTACGCTCGTATCTATATACGCAGGGATTCCGCACCTGCGTTGTTAGAGATTTCCCGTATACGATCCACGTCCAGGAACCTACAATTGGTATCAGAGCCATCGGCTCGATTGTGAGGTTCGGGATTTCACGCGGGTGTAGATTTCGTCTCATTTCGGGTGTTACCGGGACGAGTTTTTGGTGTGTTTAATCATTCAAGCTACCTACCAGTGTGTTTAAGCCTTTAAACCTTCAAAATTCTCGTTAAAATCCGAGTTTCAGATCTGAACTGTTCTTCGTGTTCATCGGGCGAAGTTACCGTTCATCGGGCGAAGTTGCTGAATTCAGGCGAAGTTGCCGTCACTGGAGATTAGGGTTTCGGCGAAGATATAAGGATTAGCGAAGTTAACCACAACTTCGCTTACCTCATAAGTTCGCCTTAGCGAAGTTACGAACAGGCGAAGTTGACTTTGGGCGAAGTTGACTTCTCGGCGAAGTTAAAAAAAAAAAAAAAAAAAAAAAAAAAAAAAAAAAAAAAAAAAAAAGTCTGGAACGCCCGCTTACACGAAAATTTGCCCAAGCCATTTTTATCAGTCGGGAAGTCCTCAGAAAAAGTTTGGCAAAAATAAATTTTTTTTTTTTCGACAAAATTTCCCGGAAATTTAAAAAAAAAAAAAAAAAAAAAAAAAAAAAAAAAAAAAAAAATAGTCTTCAAGAAGGATGTCATCAATCAACATCTCAGACTTAGTCAAAATGGAAGTCGAAGCGGGATCTGCTACTAAGGCCCCAAGATTGCTGAAAGTAACCGATTTTGTGGCGTGGAAGGATAGGTTCATTCAGTATATTAAATACCAGGATGCAAAGATGTGGGTGTGCATCCAGGATGGATATATTCCACCGTCAATGGAACACGAAGGTCGGGATGTGGTAAAGAAGTACAGCCAGATGGAGGAACAAGAGAAAAAAATGTATGAGGCCGAGAGCAAGGCCCATGCTGCGATTACTATGGCTCTTCCTCAAGAGATTCTCCATACATTCAGGAAGTACACTTCTGCACGAGAGCTTTGGGATGCTCTTGAGAATAGATTCGAAGGGAACGCGGGTATTCGTGCCTCGAAGATTAAGCTGTTAAAGACCCAGTTCTCTGTCTTCAAGCATTTGAAGAACGAATCGCTCGATGATATTATCACCCGATACTATCATCTAATGACAGAGCTGAACAATTATTCGATTGCTTACCGAGAAGAAGAGATCGTTGAAAAGCTTCTCGATGCTCTCCCACCGAAGTGGGAAATGTACACCGTTCTTATGAGGGAAGACAGAGACTTTCCTAATTATGATTTGGAAACGGCAGTAAACAAGCTCAGAACTTATGAGCTTAATATGGTTCGAAAAGAGACACCAACGGATCAGGTTCAAGACCCTGGTATGTATGGTGCCAAAGTTAACTCAGGCTCAAGTTCGAAGTCTGAATCTGCTGCTTACTACTCCAAAGGAGAGTCAGGAAATGTGTCAGTAAACATGAACGGTGATGTTTGCTTTGTTGCTGGAGGATCAAGTACTTCAAAGCCTCAAGCATCCACGAGTGGTTTCTCTGAAAATTCCTCAAGCAATAATTATTCCAAGATGCCTATGAGTGTCAAATCTGCTGAAGAGCAGTTTGCAGTCTATGCATCATTTATTGCTTCCTATGAAAACTACATCCAAGGGAAGATTATGGACCCTGCTGTTCTGGATGAGGATTATGACCAGATCGATGCTGATGATCTGGAGGAGATGGATTTGCAATGGCAAATGGCAATGATTGTGAGGCGAATTAAACGTTTTATGAAGAAAACTGGGAGAAAGTTTGTTGGTGGTAGGCCTGGATTCGACAAATCCAAGGTAAGGTGCTATAATTGTCAACAGTACGGGCACTTTGCCAAGGAATGCAGAAATGAGAGGGTTGAACGAGGACAAGGTCGGCCTACTCAACACTCTGGAATTAAAAGAGAGATTAACGCCATGTTGACCAGAGAAGCAGGTGAGTACAACTGGAACCTGCATTCAAATGAATCTGGTGAGCAAGCAAACATGGCTGAGGCTGAGGTTGAAGAAGGTCAGAAGGTTGGAGAATGTAAGAAGGTTGATAGAAATGAGAAAGCTACTGAAGAAGAAACAGCTTTCATGGCAGATGACAAGGATAATCGCTCCGAGGTAAGTTCTAAATCTTTCTGTACTAAATGTGAGAACTTGTCAGAACAACTTGCTACAATTACTGATCAGTATGTTAAGTTGGATGCCGAATTTAAAACCTTGAAAGAAGATCATCACTTCACAAAGACAAGAGAAAATAATTATAGAATAAAAATTAAAGCTTGTGAAAAAGACGTTCAAAGTTTAAAAACAAAATTAGCTGAAAAAATTGTTGTGATCGATCTAAGCTACGAGGTTTTAGAAGAGAAAACCAAGTTAATCGCTGAGAAAGAAAAACAGATTGCTGATCACCAGGTAAAAGTGGTGGCACTAAATAGGAAACTGGAGCAATTCCGGAACTCCACTGCCATCCTTGATCACCTTGTGAGTGATCAAGGTACCTCTGCAAAGAGGGGAGGAATTGGTTATAACGAGGTGCCACCACCGTATAATCACAACTACACTTTCAATCCTAGTGTTCATGAATCTGTTAATTTCGTAGCTGATCAGACAAGTACTGCTAAGGAAACTGGTAAAGTACCGGAAGTTAGTAAAGGCGAAACAAGTTCGCCTGTCTCAAAAATTAAAATTTCAAGTCCTGTCTCATCTGATTCGGATAAGTCATCCGAGTCGGGTAAGACAAAAGAGAAGGAAGTATTACCCACAAGTGGAGAAAATGCTAAATCAACTAATAAGAGTACTCCACTCAACCCATATGTCCCACCTTATGTGAGACGTATGGTTAGTAATACTGCCTCCACATCTAAAACAACTGCTGACAGGAAAGCTGATTATAGATGTTGTTTTAGATGTAATCAAACAGGGCACCTTGTTGCTGATTGCCCTCTGAAGCAGCGTTTCAGAGAGGTGAGGCCCTCGAAAACTGAGACCAAGGTTTTTAGTAATCGTTTACATGTTAAAAAAGAAAACCATTCAAATTTGAGATATAATACCGGTTTTCAAAGAAACACATCTCGTTTTCACACTACTAATAACCAAACCAACTGCTATAATTCTTTTAATTCTCTTAATGTTCGTCGGTTTGGTAGGCCTCACTATCAGTCTCCAAGGAGGTATCCTGTTAGGACTAGTGGAAATTTTTATAATGCTAACTTTGGTCAGCCAAGGTGTGTGAGTTCGGTTGAGAAGGTTAATCGACCCAAGACCAAGAGGTCTTGGGTCCCCAAATTTTAATCATCTCTTTTATTTGTGCAGGAACAGTTGAACAGGGCTTCCAATAATCTTTGGGTTGTGGATAGCGGCTGTTCCCGGCACGTGACTGGTAACAAAAATTTGTTACAAGATTTAAAACCTGTTCAAGGAGCGAGAGTCAGTTTTGCCGGTGAGAGTGGAGGCAAAATATCAGGAAAGGATACGGTAACTAACGGGAAGATGACGTTAGAAAATGTGAACTTTATTGAGCTAAACGGGATGATCAATCCCGAGTAACCATGTTTTTCTTCTGAGTAAAAAAAAAAAAAAAAAAAAAAAAAAAAAAAAAAAAAAAAAAAAAAAAATCGTCACTAATCGCTTAAAATTATGTCGGTTATCTCAGTTGGAAGGACATGTCTTAGGATATGTTTTGGTCCTCATTTTCTACTTGTAGATTTTGAGGATAGCCTTTAACCTGATGACTGAAAGTGACCGGGGCGATTTATGATGTGTTTTCTTTCTATCGCTGAAAATTAGTCGTTCATACTTAGTTAGAAGGACACATACTTGTATGTGGTCGGTCCAGTTGATCCATTGGATCTTCAGGATTGCCGTTTACCTGAAAAACTTTGACGTGATCGGGGCGAATTGAAGTCAAAATTTTTTTTTGGGAAATGAAATTACTTTTCAAGTCTATTACTTCGTTTTGAAGTAAATGTGCTATGTTTAACAGAAAATTGATCCAACCTTGGAAAATGATATATATACTGATTGTGTGTGCTTAACTAGTGAAGTTATTAGGCTTAAAAGGCTTTAGAACAGTCATTGTATGTCATGGTAATTTTAATGGTGCGTAAAAGTGTATGTGATACTAACTTAAATTTACTCGAATTTATGTGGAAACTCCTTAAGAGTTTTGTATGTCTTCATACATATCTTTTCGAAGGATAGGCAGAAAAGCGACTACCCAGTCATACACGAGCCCGTGAGTGTTCTGATTCCCGTGAAGAAAGCATTTCAAGACACTGCAGTGATCCAGATTCGGGACTTGCAGTGGTTTCATACTCCGAAGTCGATAAAAATGTTTATAAAAAAAAAAAAAAAAAAAAAAAAAAAAAAAAAAAAAAAAAAAAAATACGTGTATATTTTTAAGTACTTTCGAGACATAGTAACAATCAAGACTTCTCAAGTCTGGAGTTAGAAGAAAACGGGAAGCAGACATCGTGTATCTACAAGATAATCAGACACTATGGGTCGAAGTCAATTCGGGGTGACTTGGGTATAGCCAAATACGCTTTGAGAATAGATAGAAGACATCATTATCTCTGAGATGTTGCCATCTTAAATTTTTGAGCTTAACTGAACCTTAATCCGTATCACAGAAACGATGAAAACCATTTAAGTTATTTACATGCTTACAACCTGTCTCTTTATGTCATAATACAGCTAAACACGGATCCAAGTGACAGTCACATAATTAGTATGATTCCTGTTAGGATCTTTTCTAAAAACGTAGTGGTCCCTGACTAGACTGAAATTTGATCCCTTATACTTTAAATGTTTTAAGTTTTTGTACTTAGATAGTTTTATGTTTTTCTAAACTGGTTACTTGGACTTGATCGTTTCATTTAAATTCTTAAAGGGAAGTTTTATAACTTAATTGAAAAATATTCAAGCCTAGTGGAAGCAATTCAACTACATGCAACCCTCCTGGTTGAGCATGGGAAAGTTATAGATGTCTTGAAGGTGTTCTTGGCATCTCAGGGGGAGATGAGGTGTAGAGGCGACAAGCTGAGGACGCAAAGAAGAAATGATCGAGACAATGATCCCAATGCACCGGAAGGTGCAGGTGGTGAGTTGCCAAGAACTACTATAGCTCTTGGGACTTCCACAGCTGAGGGGGAGTCTGCAGCTGGTGATGATGTGGTTGCTGTTGGTGATGATGTGGATGTGTTTGAAAATGTTGAGAGTGTTGATGATGTGATAGATCCACTGAAAGAGATAGACGATGTGCTGTTTGATTAAGATGTGCTGCCAAATGATATTATTGAAAGGAACTCGACGTGATTGATATGTGTTTGATCAAGATGTATTGAAGAGTCTGAAATGGTGGTATGTAGACTGCCAGACTGCTGAAGCTGTGCTGGAAGACGAAGACGAACAAGAAAGTGCTGAGGGTTTATGACCCGATGCATCTTGTTAATCTATCGCAGGCTGATCTGGAAGTGCTGAACAACAAGAAGATCTTCTACATTCCTGCTTGGAAGGATCAAGCGAGGAAATATCAAGGAGTTGTGTCGGTTTGTGTGAGAGAAGGGGCGCACGCGTGAAAGTGCAAGATTACAAGACTCAGAGATCAAGATATGAAGCTACTGCCAAGGGGGAGTCTGTTGGTACATGTTTGTCAGTAGTTCATAGTCTAGTATTTGTTATCGAGTCTGTAATATAGTTAATGGTTTGTTTATGGTTTGTTTTGTAAACTAGCGAAGTTATCAGCAAGTTCGCTATGGCGAACTTGCTGATCTAGCGAGGTTACTGACAACTTCGCCAGTGGCGAAGTTGTCGTGTTTAAATACACTGTTTCAGCCGAAACAGAAAAGGACGTGAGTTAGGGTTTTGGTTTTACGTTTTGTTTCGTTTTGTTCTCTGTAACAGTGACCTACTGTCACGGGTTTGGTTATTCAATATAACGTGTTTACCTTATAGCTCGTGTTCATTGTTCGTGTATTCAATCTATACAATATCTACGCTCGTATCTATATACGCAGGGATTCCGCACCTGCGTTGTTAGAGATTTCCCGTATACGATCCACGTCCAGGAACCTACACAGAACAAATGGGATCTAATTTTATTAAAAATAGGTGAACATTATATGACACTACAGGTACCATGCACCAAATTCTTAAAACTGTTCTTTAATTTTTGGATTATGTTTATACTTTCTTTGACACGTGTTTGTTTCTGATTTAGCCGAGTCGGCATCTTTAGCTGATAGTCAAGTGCCGGTCATAATGCATTTACGTTCGAGTGGAGGTCAAAGTTGTAGTACGTAGTTGGTACTTGGGTGTACTTGGGCCAGTTTTAATCGGTAAATGAATTATCTGTTTGACCTGTAAATGGACTGCAAAATTGTTGCTGTAAATGGAGTAATGGACTGAGAAAAGGTAATTAAACCTTAATTATGTAAGTTTCATAACTTGGGATGTTTGAAAGCTCATAGACTGAATATAACAGTAGTTGTTAAGTGGCTTCTCTTTTAGGTTAGGCATTGCAATATTTTTTTTTATTTTATTAATGACTTTGAACTAATTTGTAAACATATTGTTTTAAAAGTTTTTCATTTATCTTTGTCAATTTTATTTAGTCAAAAGTTTTCCCCATTTGATTGGATTAGTTGTCTATTAGGTTTTTAACTTTTTATATTTATATTTAGAAAAGTTTTGATAAAGTTACCCTCTTCAGATACAACATACGGGTGTAATTACTATTTTAAAGAAATCGTGACACCAATTTGATTTCTTTATTGTGCAAGTACACTAATGATAATTACATACTGGATAGTGTGTTTTTGTCATGTTGGTGCATTCCATTAGCTGACCCATGGTCAGTCAATGTGTGATTAAATTGACCATTTTCATACTTTTTTTAATTCAACGAACTTTTAGCAGCAGCCACTCAAAATTTTAATCCCAAAACTTGTACCGAAGAACTATAATATGCACAACCTTGATTTGATTGGTCAAGTGGGTAAACTGGAAGGGGGGTGGGGGTTAAACGGTTCAAAACTCTTTTTCTTTAATTATTTTTGAATACTTTTGTTATATATTTGAATGATTATGGGTTCCGCGGTATGCACTATGCAGTGGTCGAAGAAGATAGGGAGGAAAACTCTCTAAGCTTTTTTAGAGAAGAGAAATAAAGGTTAGTCACAACTTAAATACTGCATTTTTTTTTTTGTAATTAGTTTAGTTATTCTAATCTAATAAACCCTAATTTTAAGTTGGGTGAGAAGGTTAATCAAATCTCTAAAATATCTATAAAATAAGGACTTCGTTTTACATGTCTTCACTAATGTAGTATTGATTTTAGGAAAAGGACGCACACTTTTGGAATCTACAGTTTGTTATTTGGGCCAACAATTGTTTCATTTTGGTTTGGAGCTGCTGATTCCAAAAGAGCGCAATACATTAAAGTACAAATTTTGAGTTGATTTCAAAGGATATAGGGTAATAAAACCTAGGGGCTGTTTTTTTAGCACTTAATGGTACCATTCATATGTGAACATCTGAATCCCTCAGATTCAGAGCGTTTGGTTCGTTTAAAATATTACTCTGAATTAAATATGAAACATCTGATTCGCTCAGTTACAAAAAGAGTGATCTGAATGAAAATATAGATAACTAAAACCCTAATTTAATACACGCTTCTTCATTTGTTATCTCTCCCCACCCTCAACCTTCCAATCAGCCTACCTCCTTCCAGTCTGGTGTTGCTGCAGTGCTGCTTTCCAATCAATCAGTCTTTCTCGTCTACTATCCGTCCCAACCCTCAATTAGGTAATTGTTTTCTTCAATAGAAATTTGAGATTTTTATTTTTGAAATTGATGAACCATTCAATGCTTGTTCTCCCATCTTCTAAGCATGTAAAATGTTTGTGTGTTTGTATTTATAACATGAATTAATTAGATTTATATGATTAGTCATAATTGTTAGATATTAAGGTTTCAATTTGGGGTGTTTGGGTTATTTTTTTTTTTTAGTTTCGGGTTGTTTGGGAAGATGTTTATGAAGTGGATATTGAAGAATGAGAGAATCTTGAGATATGAAGAATATATTAAGAATGTAGTCTTTTCAAAATCAAATCTGGCCAGAATCAGCATGAAAATCGTTACCAAACAGGAGCGGTAGAACTCAAGCGGGCCAATACCGGGGATGTACTCGCAAGAGCAGCCCTAAATACGTTCAGCCCTGAATATTTTTTTAAAATCTATGAAATGTTAAAACAACTTATTTTAAAAATTATACCTTGTGCAGCCCCGAAACCGTGGCTGGATTTATGATCAATTGGTAACTCGTTTAAGTATAAACTAGCTTGGAAACGAGCTCGACAAGTTACCCCATTAACTTCTGGACATAAACCTGATTTCCAGAAGTTAAACATACTTATTTAAGTCAATAAAGAAGGTATAAACCAGCCCCAAGAGGTAATACTAAACCGGATATTAAAAACCTTTTAAACCGCCACTTTTGTAACCCGTTTAATAACGAAACCAACCTGGAAACCAAAATGATATTATAACATCTTTTTACAGCCCAAAACATATTATTTTGATAAGTTATAACCTGGCCCGAAACCGTTTGATATGAATCATCGCTTTTAAAATAGAATTAGAGCTCAAACGGGCCAAAACCGAGGTTGTACTCGCAAGAGCAGCCACAAATACGTTTAGCCCTGAATATTTTTTTAAAAATCTATGAAATGTTAAAGCAACTTATTTTAAAAATTATACCTTGTGCGGCCCTGAAACCGTGGCCAGATTTATGGCCACTTAGTAAGTCGTTTAAGTATAAACTAGCTTGGAAACGAGCTCGACAAGTGACCCCATTAATGAAGGTGGCTATGTTTTTTATTGTTATAGGACATAATAAACGTTTTCAAATGGTTAACCGAAGGTTTCAACAATCAACGGAAATGATTCGCATATGTTTTCATGAGGTCCTAACTACAATGATTAATATCGAAAGAGAAGTTATAATTCCAACATCTTCTAATGTAATCACAAATACCTTAGACCGACATAAAAAGCTAAAACAAATATATCTTGGGGCAATAGGTACGTTAGATGGAACTCTTATACATGCGGTCGTGCCTGCTGATCAACAAACTCATTATAGGGGAAGAGGAAGAGGTGAATGCTATCAAAACGTGTTAGCAATTTGTGATTTTAATATGATATTCACGTTCGTATGGGCCGGATGGAAGGGCATTACACATGATTCACTAGTTTTAAAAGAAGTTGCATTCAACCCAAATTCCGGTTTTCCTCCCCCACCCACCCCCCACCCCCCACACCCCCCCCCCCCACCAAGTTATTAATCATTTTCAACTTTTATAATTAAATACATTATATAAATATATATATATATATGCAACCGTATTTGTAAAAAAAATTGATACACATTTACAGACAAATACTACCTTTGCGACGTTGCATACACTAACACTCATGGATTTATGACTCCTTACCGTAATACGAGGTATTGGTTAGCTTATTTTCGACGACAACGTGCGTTAACTAAGAAAAAAATCTAATCATGCTCACGCACAACTCAGAAATGTTATTGAGTGCACATATGGTGTTTTGAATGCTAGATTCCCAATCCTAAAGAGAATGGATCCCTTTTCTTTTCCAACGTGATTGCAAGTTTTGTTGTCCATAACTTTATTATGAAATGCATTATCCATCATCAATTATTTTTAGACTATGATGAGAACATCATGTTTTCTGAAATACAAGTCGAAGAAAGTGATGGCGAGTTCGTTCACGACATAGAATGGGGTTCACAGGGCGTTGAGTATATGACTAATTTGTGTGACGAGATAGCTACTCGACTAATTTCAATTAATAAAATTAAAATTGTAAACAATTATTAATTTCTATTTGGATTTTAGTATGTTTCCATGGATTTTGAAATAATAATGTGCAATTTGAATTTTCTATGATGTTTTGTCTTTTCTTTTTTAATTAATTATCATTCATAGTTTTAAACAAAAAGATGCATTTCATTCGGCATGCTATAGTGTCACACCCGGCCCTAAACGGCGGAAACAGCCGGGTGCGCGCGAGTGGGAATTGATAATCAAGCACGGGTCATTGCAAACATTCAAATAAATTTTCCATTGCGCATGAAATGTCTAGTACAAAATACATTACATTGTTTAGAATTACATATAAAAACATCCACATATGAAAAACGTTGAAGATTTCCGCGCCATATCCCCTTACACGGCGGGAACAACCACGCGTGTGGAAGGGATAGAACTAAAATCTTCCAAAAACCATTTTATAGATGTTCTGCGTGAAGTGCTCTATGTGTGACTCCTTGCGCTACTAATTATCACCTGAAAGACACGTAAAAACATTTGAATCAGTATAAACTGAGTGAGTTCACAAGTTTTGGTGACTTGATAAATCGTATTGCATCATATCCTTGATAAAACCATATTGAAACATATTTCTGATAACATCATTAAAACATATGCTTGATAAAACCGTCCCGCGGGTTACGCACGGACATTTCTGAAAACCGTGCTCGTCCATGCAAAGTGGCGCTGCCACTACGAGCGAAAATAATACCGTCCCGCGGGTTACGCGCGGACGTTGTGCTCGGAAAACTAGGCGCTCGTCCATGCAAAGAGGTGCGACCCCTACGAGCGGGCTTTACAACCAGTAGTACTACCCCATGACAATACTAGGCACACGTCTATGCAAAGAGGTGCGACCCCTACGAGCGGGTTGATCAAACACAGTAGTCCCTACCCTTAGAGTTCCATTGACGAAGTGATCACTTTCTTGTTCTTGCGCACTCACATTGAAAACCAAGATAAACACCATGAACAGATAATCGTTTGCATTGCTTGTAAATATACCATGATAAAACATAATTTAAACACGTGTCCCTCGCCCCGAAAACAGTTTAAAAACAGTGAAAATAGGGGCTGTGAGACTCACCTGTGATTCTTGTTAAGTGATGGTTTAGAGAGAGATTAAACGAGATTCGGGTTTCCTGATGTTAGCCTCGAAATTGGAAGTCTAGTGATGGAAACGGAACTGGAAACGGATGCTCGGGAGATGGTTAGTGCAGAATTACAGGTTTAAGAGAGGAGTTTGAAGTGTGTTTGTGTGATATTTTTATTCAAGAATTGATACTTATTTATAGGCAAATTCAAGGGAACACAATCCCTTGATTTAGGGGATTGAAATCTTATCATATTGGGTGTAATGATGACAAGGAATGGGGTTTATTATTATTTATTTTAGGGATGGGGGTGATGGTCCTAGGGAGTGGTTATAAAGATTCTGATGGATTTGACAGTACATGCAGGACTGTGGTTGGTGAGAGTAGGTGCGGCTGACAGCTGACATTTCGTGTTACAGTATACTTTTCCTGGTACTGTTGTCAGTGTGCAGTCAAAAGGTAAAAATCTCTGAAACACGCAACTGGTTCTTTCTGGGCGGGGGTAATCCCCTTACATCTGAAGAATAGACTAAGTGTTTTGTGCGTGTAGCCTTGCGCGTATAGCCTTCTGCGTGTAGGCCATTTCTTTGAACGTTGTGGGTCCGGCGGCTCCAGTTGGTCTTCGCGCAAGCGTCCTTGTAGCGAATCCTGCGCATATCACTGCGCAGGCGTCCTTATAAGGAATCCTGCGGGTCCATCTGGCTCTGCTGGAACCAGCGTTCTCAGAGTTTATTAACAGGGTGAACTTTTGGATTTAAGCGAAAAGGTGGTTGGTTTCTGTGCAGACGTTCATGCGTAAAGGGTTTAGTTTTAAGGTGTCCCGCGGGGATTCTTCCCGCAGGTGTCGCACATAACTCCTTTTTATTTGATGCGGGTAGGTGCGTAACCTTCTCATAGTCAGGGACGTTGAGTTTCATTTGTAGATTCTCCATGAGGTCTTGGTATTTCAACATAGTGATCAGTTATGTTGAAGTCAATTCCATCTTGGAGCTTCAAACAAACTAGCTCTCAATGTTCCCGCCATGCGGGGAGGTTAGTTCCCTTTTTCCGCGCGCGCATAAATGATTTGATTATTGAAGAGGTATGCACCCGCCTTAGCATCAAGCGGGGCGGCTAACCCATTAGACAGAAACGACATAAAATTAAGTTGTCATGAAAACACAACAAAAACCTGTGCGCGTGGCGCATATAACATATGCCCGCGCTGATCATATCATGGCGCGCATCGCATCCGCGCATGGCGCATATAACATATGCCCGCGCTGATCCTAACATGGCGCGCATCGCATCCGCGCATGGCGCATATAACATATGCCCGCGCTGATAATGGCGCGCATAACATTCACAATCACCTAATAATTAGGTTGATTACTTGGTTTATGGGATTGGGAAATTACCGGGTGTCACATTCTCCCCCTGTTAGGAGAATTTCGTCCCGAAATTAGGAGGTGTCGCTGGTAGGAGCTATTCTTTGGAAGAGGTATGGGTACTTTTTGCGCATTTGGTCTTCTCTTTCCCAAGTGAATTCAGGTCCACGCTTTGAGTTCCATTGAACCTTTACTAACTTGATTCGGCTTCTTCGCAACTTTTGTTCTTTCCAATCGGTTACTGCTATAGGCTCTTCCACGAAGTGTAGCTGTTTGTCGATATGAACCTCGTCCAATGGTAAAATTATCGTTTCATCAGATAAGCACTTCTTGAGGTTGGATACATGAAACCTGTCGTGAACTCCACTAAGTTCGGCGGGTAAATGGAGTTTATAAGCAACTGGACCGATCCTTTCCAGGATCTCAAATGGTCCGATGTATCGCGGATTTAACTTTCCTCGCTTGCCGAAACGGGGGACTCCCTTCCATGGAGAGACTTTCAAAAGTACTCTATCCCCTACTTGAAATTCCAACGGTTTTCTTCTCACATCTGCATAGCTTTTCTGTCTGTCGCGCGCTGCCTTAAGGCGATCCTGTATCTGGAAAATTTTGTCCGTCGTTTCTTGGATCAATTCTGGACCAGTCATTTGCTTGTCACCCACTTCAGCCCAACACAGTGGGGACCTACACTTGCGCCCATACAAGGCTTCAAATGGCGCAGCCTTGAGGCTTGTGTGATAACTGTTATTGTATGAAAATTCAACCAATGGGAGATGAGTATCCCAGCTACCCCCGAAATCGATTGCGCACGCGCGCAACATATCTTCTAATGTTTGAATGGTTCGCTCGCTTTGTCCATCCGTTTGGGGATGATAAGCCGTACTCATGTCAAGACGAGTACCTAAAGCCCCTTGTAACGATCTCCAAAATCTTGAGGTGAAACGACTATCTCTATCAGAAATGATGGATACCGGAACTCCGTGTTTTGAAATTACTTCTCGAATATACAATCGGGCTAACTTTTCCATCTTATCGGTTTCCTTGATCGGCAGGAAGTGTGCTGACTTAGTTAGCCGGTCTACAATAACCCAAATCGTGTTGTAACCCCCAGGTGTCCTTGGCAGTTTGGTAATGAAGTCCATGGAGATTTGTTCCCACTTCCACATGGGAATTTCTGGCTGTTGAAGCAACCCCGACGGTTTCTGGTATTCAGCCTTCACCTTCGAACACGTCAGGCACTTACTGACATACGTCGCGATGTCGCCCTTAAGATTGGGCCACCAATACAGCGCTTTAACATCTTGGTACATCTTGTCTGCGCCAGGATGTACGGAATACCGCGTTTTGTGAGCTTCGTATAACACTTGCTCGCGCAATCCTCCTTTGAGAGGGACCCATATGCGGTTAGCAAAATATCGAGTATCGTTCTCTTTGAGCTCCAAATTCTTAATCATACCCCCAAGGGATTCGTTCTTGACAAACTCTGATTTCAAGGCTTCTTGTTGAGCTTCTCGGATGCGGGTAGTGAGGTCTGCGCGAATGGTCAATCTTAGAGCCTTAACTCGTAGCGTCTTTGCTCGCTCTTTCCTACTTAAAGCGTCTGCCACCACATTCGCCTTTCCAGGATGATACTTTATTTCACAATCATAATCATTCAATAATTCAACCCATCTTCGTTGCCTCATGTTTAAATCCTTTTGATCAAATATATGTTGATGGCTCTTGTGATCCGTAAAAATCAAACACTTTGTACCATAAAGATAATGGCGCCAAATCTTTAGCGCGAAAACAACTGCTCCAAGTTCCAGATCATGCGTTGTATAATTCCTTTCATTGACCTTGAGTTGACGAGAGGCATACGCTATGACTTTGTTTCTCTGCATAAGGACACATCCGAGTCCTTGATGTGAAGCGTCGCAGTAGACGACGATGTCGTCCGTCCCCTCGGGTAGCGACAAAATTGGCGCACTACATAACTTTTGCTTTAACATTTGAAACGCTGCTTCCTGGTTTTCGCCCCAATCAAACTTCTTATCTTTCTGAGTTAGCGCAGTCAGAGGTAAAGCTATCTTGGAGAAGTTCTCAATGAAACGTCGATAGTAGCCAGCTAGTCCTAGGAATCGCCTCACCTCAGTTGGTGTTTTTGGCGCTTCCCAATTCTTGATGGCTTTGACCTTGGAAGGATCGACGTGTATTCCTTTCTCGTTTACAACGTGACCGAGAAAGTGAACCTCTCTAAGCCAAAACTCACATTTAGAAAACTTTGCATACAACTTTTCTTCCTTCAGCATTTCCAAAATTAATCTCAGATGTTGTTCATGCTCAGCTCTGGTTCGGGAGTAAACCAGAATATCATCTATAAATACAATCACAAACTTATCCAAGTATGGTTTGCACACACGGTTCATCAGATCCATGAATACAGCCGGTGCATTAGTTAGCCCGAAAGGCATCACTAAGAACTCATAATGGCCGTATCTAGTTCGGAAGGCTGTCTTCGGCACGTCTTCCTCATGGACCCTAAGTTGGTGGTAACCTGACCGTAGATCTATCTTCGAGTAATAACTGGATCCCTACAACTGATCAAATAAGTCGTCAATCCTCGGTAAGGGGTACCGATTCTTGACTGTCAGCTTGTTCAGTTCCCTGTAGTCAATACACATCCTAAATGAACCATCCTTCTTCTTTACAAAAAGTACTGGAGCTCCCCAGGGTGAAAAGCTAGGGCGTATGAAGCCCTTATCCAATAGTTCCTGCAACTGATTGGATAGCTTTTGCATCTCGGATGGAGCTAGTCGATAGGGTGCTCGAGCTACTGGTGCAGCTCCTGGAACCAAGTCGATTCGAAACTCGGCTTGTCGCGGGTGGCGGTAATCCGGGCAGATCTTCAGGGAAAACTTCTGGGAATTCGCGCACCACTGGTAAGTCTTCAATCTTTCGTTCATCTCCTTTATTCTCTACTACGTGCGCCAGGAAGGCGTAGCATCCTTTCCTCAGGCACTTGCGCGCCTTTAGACACGAAATGAGTTTTGTCGCAACTCCACTTCTTTCCCCTTGAATTACCAAGGTTTCTCCGCTCAACAGTGGGATCCGAACTTGCTTCTCATGGCAAATAATTTCCGCGTGGTTCTCGACTAACCAATCCATGCCTACCACAATGTCAAAACTTCCCATGTCTATTGGCAATAAATTAATATTGAATCCGTGGCCTCCCATGACCAATACACATTGCTCAGTCCTCTCGTTCGCGCGTATCTGCCTACCATTGGCTAGTTCTATACTATAAGGCGTGTCTAGCCTACTGGTTGCTAGGCCCAGGGAGTTTTTAAACTCAGTGGATATGAAACTTAGGTCAGCGCCAGTATCAAATAAGACAGATGCAAAATGGTCGTTAAGTAGAAACGTACCGGTTACCACATTCGGTTCTTCTTTTGCTTCGCCCGCGCCGATCACAAAGGCTCTCCCGCGAGCTTGGTTTCTCTTTTGCGGGCAATCCCGACTGAAATGTCCTGGCTTCCCGCATGCGTAGCAGTTGTCGTTTGCTCCAGCTTCCTTATGGCAGTTTATCGCCTTGTGCCCTGGTCTGCTACATTTGGCGCATACGATGCTTGCGCATTCACCCTCGTGGTGATACTTGCATCTGCTGCACCATGGGCGAGGCCCATTGTACCCTTTTCGTGATGGCTCCAGGGCTTGTATCGCGTAAGCCCTTACGCTCTCCTGTTTCTTGAATGGTGGTTGCTTGGAGTCGGACCCTCGGTGGTGAGAGTTCCATTTTCTCTTGGGGTCAGAGGTTCGCTGCTCGTTCCCGCGCGAGGTCAACATGCCCGCACGGACCGTATCTCTTGTAAGAGTGATGGCCCGCGCCACTGCCTCATCAAAGGTTGGAAGCGCTGCGGCATTGAGCGGAACTCTGATAACATGGGGTAACCCAAAGATATACCTCTCTATCTTTTTCTCCTCCGTGTTCGCCATATCCGGCACCATCTGGCAAAGTTCGTTGAATCGGTTGTTGTAGGCGTCGATATCAGTTCCTATCATGGTGTGGTTCCAAAATTCCTGCTGTAGACTCTGAATTTCGGCGCGAGAGCAGAAATTTTTCATCATCATTTCCTTCAGCTCCTCCCAGGTCTTGTGGAGAGCAACTTCTCGTCCCAATGTTTTCACTTGAAGCTTCCACCAAGACGATGCCGCTTCTTGAAACATGCAGGTCGCGTAAAGGACCTTTTGATTTTCACTACACCCGCTAATGGAGAGAACTGTCTCCATTTTGTCGATCCAGTTGTAGAGCCCACTGGCCCCTTCGGTGCCCTTGAATGGCCAAGGCTTACAGGCCATAAATGTCTTATAGGAGCATCCTTTGTCCAAAGCTCCTGATTCGGGTTCTGGGGTTTCGGTCTCTTGACGACCCTGACTTGATTCGGCCTTGCTGGCCTCATGCGTTGTGATCGCCTGTGCGATTATTTCTGCGAGTTCCTCGGGTGTCATGGTATTTCCCTTGGCTCTGGTTGGAGGCATTCTCGTTTTTCTTAAAAGAGAACGAAAATATATCAAACTTAGCGCATGTACCCTGAGCACATAATGTTCTTATCCTTAGTGTTCACTAGACATTGTGTGACCCGTGTTCCTAAGTGTGTGTGATTTTTCTTTCGAAAATATTTTCTTTGAAAAAAATATTTCATGCGATTCCCGTATGGTTATAGTCTAGGTTAAAACTTCTTTCCTAGTTCGCTATAACCAGTGCTCTGATACCAATCTGTCACACCCGGCCCTAAACGGCGGAAACAGCCGGGTGCGCGCGAGTGGGAATTGATAATCAAGCACGGGTCATTGCAAACATTCAAATAAATTTTCCATTGCGCATGAAATGTCTAGTACAAAATACATTACATTGTTTAGAATTACATATAAAAACATCCACATATGAAAAACATTGAAGATTTCCGCGCCATATCCCCTTACACGGCGGGAACAACCACGCGTGTGGAAGGGATAGAACTAAAATCTTCCAAAAACCATTTTATAGATGTTCTGCGTGAAGTGCTCTATGTGTGACTCCTTGCGCTACTAGTTATCACCTGAAAGACACGTAAAAACATTTGAATCAGTATAAACTGAGTGAGTTCACAAGTTTTGGTGACTTGATAAATCGTATTGCATCATATCCTTGATAAAACCATATTGAAACATATTTCTGATAACATCATTAAAATATATGCTTGATAAAACCGTCCCGCGGGTTACGCGCGGACATTTCTGAAAACCGTGCTCGTCCATGCAAAGTGGCGCTGCCACTACGAGCGAAAATAATACCGTCCCGCGGGTTACGCGCGGACGTTGTGCTCGGAAAACTAGGCGCTCGTCCATGCAAAGAGGTGCGACCCCTACGAGCGGGCTTTACAACCAGTAGTACTACCCCATGACAATACTAGGCACTCGTCTATGCAAAGAGGTGCGACCCCTACGAGCGGGTTGATCAAACACAGTAGCCCCTACCCTTAGAGTTCCATTGACGAAGTGATCACTTTCTTGTTCTTGCGCACTCACATTGAAAACCAAGATAAACACCATGAACAGATAATCGTTTGCATTGCTTGTAAATATACCATGATAAAACATAATTTAAACACGTGTCCCTCGCCCCGAAAACAGTTTAAAAACAGTGAAAATAGGGGCTGTGAGACTCACCTGTGATTCTTGTTAAGTGATGGTTTAGAGAGAGATTAAACGAGATTCGGGTTTCCTGATGTTAGCCTCGAAATTGGAAGTCTAGTGATGGAAACGGAACTGGAAACGGATGCTCGGGAGATGGTTAGTGCAGAATTACAGGTTTAAGAGAGGAGTTTGAAGTGTGTTTGTGTGATATTTTTATTCAAGAATTGATACTTATTTATAGGCAAATTCAAGGGAACACAATCCCTTGATTTAGGGGATTGAAATCTTATCATATTGGGTGTAATGATGACAAGGAATGGGGTTTATTATTATTTATTTTAGGGATGGGGGTGATGGTCCTAGGGAGTGGTTATAAAGATTCTGATGGATTTGACAGTACATGCAGGACTGTGGTTGGTGAGAGTAGGTGCGGCTGACAGCTGACATTTCGTGTTACAGTATACTTTTCCTGGTACTGTTGTCAGTGTGCAGTCAAAAGGTAAAAATCTCTGAAACACGCAACTGGTTCTTTCTGGGCGGGGGTAATCCCCTTACATCTGAAGAATAGACTAAGTGTTTTGTGCGTGTAGCCTTGCGCGTATTCCTTCTGCGTGTAGGCCATTTCTTTGAACGTTGTGGGTCCGGCGGCTCCAGTTGGTCTTCGCGCAAGCGTCGATGTAGCGAATCCTGCGCGTATCACTGCGCAGGCGTCCTTATAAGGAATCCTGCGGGTCCATCTGGCTCTGTTGGAACCAGCGTTCTCAGAGTTTATTAACAGGGTGAACTTTTGGATTTAAGCGAAAAGGTGGTTGGTTTCTGTGCAGACGTTCATGCGTAAAGGGTTTAGTTTTAAGGTGTCCCGCGGGGATTCTTCCCGCTGGTGTCGCACATAACTCCTTTTTATTTGATGCGGGTAGGTGCGTAACCTTCTCGTAGTCAGGGACGTTGAGTTTCATTTGTAGATTCTCCATGAGGTCTTGGTATTTCAACATAGTGATCAGTTATGTTGAATTCAATTCCATCTTGGAGCTTCAAACAAACTAGCTCTCAATGTTCTCGCCATGCGGGGAGGTTAGTTCCCTTTTTCCGCGCGCGCATAAATGATTTGATTATTGAAGAGGTATGCACCCGCCTTAGCATCAAGCGGGGCGGCTAACCAATTAGACAAACGACATGAAATTAAGTTATGAAAACACAAAACCTGTGCGCGTGGCGCACATAACATATGCCCGCGCGGATCCTAACATGGCGCGCATCGCATCCGCGCATGGCGCATATAACATATGCCCGCGCTGATCCTAACATGGCGCGCATCGCATCCGCGCATGGCGCATATAACATATGCCCGCGCTGATAATGGCGCGCATAACATTCACAATCACCTAATAATTAGGTTGATTACTTGGTTTATGGGATTGGGAAATTACCGGGTGTCACATATAGTTTGGAGGGTATGATAGTCATTTTGTACAGTTATTCATATGTCCAACCAAACAGACCTTAACTTGTGTTCAGATCTTAATGGTTCAAACTTTCTTAACCATTTTAGACTCTTACAGCAGTTAGCAGTTAGTTTATATATTAACTATGAAAACCCATTTTTTCTTATTTACACCTCCTTATACCTTATATAAGGAGTTTTCCATAAGTTACAAAATACTAACTTATGAAAACTCATTTTTCCTTCTTTATAATTAAAAAGTTATATTACCCTAACGCTTTTAATCTATAAAAGTAAATAAGTTATACGGTAAAAATAAAAAACCCAACCACCCCCTAAATTGCAATTGCAAGTTTCTAATGAGATGGGGAAAATACTGTTCCTTTACATCAGGTGCTTGGCGAGCTGTATACGGTGCATCTTAATTTGTATTGCTTCTTCCGTGCGTCCTTGTTTAAACCTGTCTTCTATTAAATTGCAATTTCTAGTGGTGACAGACCACCAACACAATCACCCACTAGTTTCTCTCTCTATTGTTTGAGACCCGGTTGTTTATGGTTGCGGAAGTCTCTCTGATTTCGACTGTTCGTTCACGACGGCGATCCGAAGTTCCCAATCAACTTTATTCTGCATTCGTCGTTTTATTCTATCTTGGTCTTTGACTTGCTAATATTCATTCACTTTTGGGACATTTCGTATTATGTTATTGAATATGGAAGTCAGTAGCTGGTTATAAATATAAGTAATTTAAAGTCAACTTCGATGCCTACTCTCACTTGGGCATGTAACCACTAAATTAACCTTTTATCTGAAAATGTGCTGTGTGTAAAATTGTTGTTCTATGTTTATTCGTGTTTACATGAAAGGAAATTATGCAATATCTCAGCTGTGTCGGTTCCTTAGGCTTTGCAATCTATTGATAAATTAGTTATAAGTCATAGAAACACTCCTGAGGCGCCAGGAACTTCTAATATCTAGAAGAAGAAAAACTAAATCCACACATACACGTATGAGTGATGAAGAGTATTAACAACGGAGATAGATAGCAGTGGGAAATACAGTAGCTTTTTTACAAAACATTAGTATATTGCTTGCTTTCATTCAGACGAAGCCATTAATTGTTTATAGACGACATGAACTATCATTATCATTTGTCCTTATTGTTATGGGAACTTAGTCATTTCATTTTTATGGCACATATTGCAGATCATCTTTATGAATTCATGGATGTATTCGCGGCTTGCTTTTATTCTTCGCAAGCTGTTCACCATGAAGTTTATTATTTTGTAGTACACATGTTTTTGGATTTCACAGATAAAGTGGTTGCATTGTTTGTTTTCTTTTGGCTGTCAAACTGTGCAGGTGATTAATTTGCTATAATTTCCTTTGTTGCGATTGGAGGAGACTTTTATGAGGTAATCTCTGTGATGGTTGTTTGCTTTTTAACATGTGTGTTTTAGTTTATTATAATAGTCACAAAGATAATTACTCGATATTTTCATTTTCATTTTAACTTAATTAGTATGGTTGTCGCATGGATAGTTATGGTTGTTTAATTTATTGACTTTGCATTGTTTTGCTCTCAAACTGTGCAGGTGTTTGGGATGGTATAGTTTCCTTTTGTCGCGAAGGTTGTTAACTATGCGGTCGGAGGTGGCTTATGTGAGGGTATGCTGGCCGTTGCCGGCTACCATTTTAGAATCTTTGGTGGTGGAGGTAAGACTGTGATGTTTCACCGTCCCTGGCTCCTAAATCTGCTTTCTCTTCCGATGATGGACGTTGCCGGGCTCCGTTTTGGGACTTAGGTGGTGGTGGAGCTAAGATGGTGATTTTTTTACTCGCGTTGGGTTCCGTTTGGAGCCCTATCGACAACGGTGATGGTCTTTGGTGGTGGTTGTCGCCGGCTTCCATTTTGGAAACCTAGGCGGCGAAGGTGGGAGAGTGACTATCGTCGGGTTCTAATTTGGAGCTCTAAGCTACGGCGGTAGTGGTTTATGGTGGTGACGCGTTGTTGTGGTCGGCATATATGATTGTGAGTATATTGTGGTCGATCCATCTGTAAAGCTTATAGCATCTTCTGGTCTCAATAACTAAACAGGTAATCAGTTCATCATTTAGTATAGCCAATGTTTTTATCCGTTTTACATTTAGTCTTTATTTTTTAGGAGATTTTATTTTATATAATTGCATGTGGTAATATATACTATTCCCTCCGTCCCATTTTAAATGTTTATTTTTTCATTTTTGGTTGTCCCAATTTAAATGTCATTTCTATAAATATAAATTCAATTTTCAATTGTGCCCTTACGAATGGAGCCAAAAAGTAGTGGATTTTTTAGCCAAGGAAGAACAATGGTTTTTAGCCATATAACTTAAAGGACATTATTGTCATTTTACAGCTCATAAAATAAAATGATCAAACATTTCTTAATTTGTGTGTTTTGGGTCCCATGAGATTTAAAATGGGACGAAGGGTGTATTAGATCAAGAATGATAAACGATAATTAACGCACAACTTAAAAATAACCGACTTATATTATAACCAGAAAATATAACTCAAAAAACTGAATACAATAACTTTGGTAGTGATGGTGGTGATTGTTGTGTTTGTTGTTGTGTTGTGATGTTGTATCTAACACTAACTTTGTACATCTATTTATACTAGTAACCCAACTTGGTCACCAAGCATAATATGTGGTCACCACTCAACTTGTCCACCAAGGTGAACTTGGGCAACAAGGTCAACTTGACCAACAAGGTGAACTTGGCCACCAAGAATATGGAATGTTTCATAATACCCCCTTATACTTTAACCGACTTGTTCTTAGGCCCGGTTCACCGAATTGTGACCCGGAATAGAAATTAATCCAACATTCACCCCCCTAATTTCTTATTCGGATTAGTAAGGTCTTCAACTCCAAGTAACTCACGCATCTCCGTGAACTTGAATCTTGCGAGTGCTTTAGTGAGGATATCGGCTCGTTGCTCTTTCCCGCTAATGTGCTCAACATCGACCTTGCCGTCGTTGTAGCAATCTCGGATAAAATGAAAGCGAGACTTTATATGCTTTGTTCGGTTGTGAAAAACCATTTTTCACAAGGGCTATTGCGGACGTGTTATCAACTTTCAACATAACTTTCTGCAATGCTTCTCCATTCAACTCGCTCAACAACTCTCTGAGCCATACAGCTTGACATGCGGCTGCTGAAGCTGCCATATACTCAGCTTCACACGATGAGAGTGCAATTGTCGCTTGCTTTTGTGAGCACCATGTAATTGGAGATTGCCCGTAAAAAAACACGTGCCCGTGGTACTTCTACCATCATCCTCATCTATGTTATGACTACTATCACTATACCTGATAAGTCGTTTGGACCCGTTCTTCCCATACTTGATCCCGTAACTCGTCGTTTTCTTCAAATATCTCAATAGGTGTCGTATTGCCATACCATGAGATTCTCGTGGGCTTTGCATATATCGACTAACAATTCCCACGGAGTACGCCATATCCGGACGAGTGTGTAATAAATACCGTAAGCAACCCACTACCTTTCGATACTCGGTTGCATCGAGTTCGACTTCATTCTCGGCTTTTGAGTATTTCACACCATGATCCATCGGGACTTGAGACGGATTACAGTTTTGCATACCTGTCTCCTTCATAATTCTTTTGGCGTATCCTTCTTGTGTAATTATTATCCCGTCCTCTCGTTGGAATACTTCGATTCCGAGATAGTAGGTTAACTTTCCGAGATCCGACATCTCAAACTTGGTCGCCATACACTTTTTGAAATCAGAAATTATACTCGATCTTGTACCTGTCACAAATAAATCATCCACATACACGGCTACTATCAAAAAATGTTTACCATCCTTCTATCGGTAAACCGATTGTTCCTTGGAACATTTTTGAAACTTCATGTCTCGTAGGATGCTATCGAGCTTTGTGTTCCAAGCTCGGAGAGCTTGCCTTAACCCGTACAAGGCCTTTGATAACTTGTAAACTTTTTCCTTCTCGCCTTTTTTCTCGTATCCTTCGGGTTGAGAAACGAACACAACTTCTTTCAATTCACCATGTAGAAATGCCGTCTTTACATCAAGATGGTGGATTTCCCACCCGTTAAATGCAGCCAATGCGATTAGTAGCCTAACGGTCTCGATTCGGGCTACCGGAGCGAAAACATCATCAAAGTCAATCCCGGGTTGTTGCACGTAACCCTTTGCAACCAACCGAGCTTTGTACTTATTTATCGTTCCATCAGCATTTCGTTTGATTTTGAACACCCACTTTAACCCGATAAATTTTTCACCCTTTGGAAGTTCGACTAACCTCTATGTTTCATTTTTGTTTATCGAATCGATCTCGGTATTCATAGCACGAACCCATTCTTGGTTCGACTTAGATTCCAAATAGCTACTCGGTTCACCACTTGCTGTAAGAAGCAATTGCTCAAAGTCAGAGTCAATATGTAACACATAATCTTCTTGTAATCTCCTTGGTAAAACCGAGACTCGGGTTGAACGTCTTAGACCCGTTTGGGCCTCATTTTCACCCGAATGGACCTGTGACCCATTACTTGTCGACTGAACTTGAGAGCGGGTTGAGGAAGTAGGCCCGATATGACTTGGTTCGGTTGAGTGGTTTGGTTGAACTGATGATGCAGGTTCAGAGCTTGGGCTACCCGGGTTGCTTCCAGATGTTTCTTCAATGGTGGGTTCTATTTGACCAGTTCCATTGTCAACCGCACCCCCCCAAACAATTGAAAACATACCCGGCTCATAGTCATTCTTCTCGACTTTCTTTTCCCAATTCCACCCTTTGTTTTCGTCAAACACAACGTCCCGACTAACAACAATTATCCGGGTGTTCGGATCGAAGAGACGGTATGCTTTTGAACCCGTCTCCAACCTGAGATAAACGAGCTGTCTTGACCTATCATTAAGTTTCTTTAGATGTACACTATCAACTTTAGCATACGCCATGCACCCAAATAATCGAACGTGTTCAATAATCGGTTTCTTTTTCTTGAACCGTTCATATGGAGTTTGATCAACCAAGGCCCGGGTTGGGACCCGATTGATTAAAAAAGTTGAATGCCGGACCGCTTTTCCCCACATATAATTCGGTACATGCATCGCCTTTAGAATACTCCGCACCATCCCCATTAATGTCCGGTTTCGCCTTTCTACCACGCCATTTTGTTGTGGTGTGTACGGGGCGGTTAAATGCCGAATAATTCCACATTCATCGCAGAACCGATTAAAATCACGTGAAGTGAATTCTCCTCCCTTATCAGTTCGAAGAGTTTTCATTGGTAAACCCGCCTCCGTCTCGATTAGAGCTTTAAACCTCTTAAAACTTTCAAACGCTTCACATTTTTCTTTCAATAAAAACGTCCACATATATCGTGAGTAATCGTCTATAATAAAAAAGACATACCAATTACCCGAGATAGTGGATGGGGTTATTGGACCGCACAAATCACCATGAACTAACTCCAAAGGTTGGGATGCTCTAAACGAGGATCTAGCCGGAAATGAACGCCTCGTTTGTTTACCCACCAAGCACGATTCACACAACTGATTTTCGTGTTCAACATGTGGTAAACCTCTTACAAGATCCTTCTTAGCCATCGATTTCATTAACTCGAAATTGATGTGCCCAAGTCTTGCGTGCCAACGCCATGCATCATCTTCAATCTTTGATTGCAAACACACGGGAGCTCCAATTTTCATTCGTATTTTGTAGAGTCGGTTTTCGGATCTCTTGACCTTCATGAGTAACCTCCCGTTCTCATCGTACATGGTCAGAAGATCATGTTTCATCCGAATGTTACATCCAGACTCCGTTGCTTGACCTAGACTTATTATATTATTTTTTAACTCCGGAATATAATAAATCTCGTTTAACAAGTCTTGGTCACCCGATTTTCTTTGGAAAATAATTGAGTCTTTTCCCTTGATTTGAACAAATGACCTATCTCCGAACTTAACCCTCCCGGTTATGTTCTTGTTTAACTCTAAAAAATATGACCGGTTTCCCGTCATATGATTACTTGCCCCATTATCCAAATACCATACATCAGCTTCGACCCGCGCGGTCTCGTATTTCTTTGGTATTAGGTTTTGTTCATTTAAGAACACAACTTGATGCATATACGCCGCATCATCAAAAATTTCACGGGTTTCGGTTTTGTTTGCTTCTTGACCCTTTTGAACTCGGTCCAGGCAACCGGATGCAAAGTGACCAAACTGGTCACATCGGTAACATAAAATCTTTGACCGATCTTTCTTCACCCTTACTTTTCCCCGACTTGATGACCCTTGTTCGATACTAGGGGTTCGGTATTAGCCATTGAAACGGCCTCGACCGCGACCTCGACCTCCTCGTCCTCGTCCCCCATTAGATTCAAAACTTCTATGACTTGATGAATAATATTTACCGAATAAAAGTTTACCTTGGTCACCCCCTTGAATTTCTTCTTCTCGGATTCACTCCTCATAGGCTCGGAGTCGGCCTACAACATCTTCAAATCCCGTTTTATTGAGATCCAACATTTGCTCAAGCGAAGCAACCATTTGAATATACTTCGATCTTAGGAGACTTTTGAGAAACTTCTTTACCAACCTTGCTTCATCTATAACTTCTCCGAGAGCTGCTGATTTCAAGGCAATGCTCGATAACTTGTCCGCAAAGTTATCTATGGAATCTGACTCGTTCATCTTCATATTGTCAAATTCCATTGACAAGGTTTGGAGACGTGCTTCTCTAACCCGTCCGGTACCTAAGTGTCGGGTTTTAATCGAATCCCACATGGCTTTAGCAGTTTCTTGATCTCCAATTTGCATGATCAAGGTTTCGGGTATGGATTGAAACAACAAGGCCATAGCCATGTCATTTTTGTCTTCATCGGGGACAACCGAGTTGATGGTGTCCCAAACTTTATGAACTCTTAGGACTACTTTCATCCTCATAGCCCACACGGTATAGTTCGTTGTAGTTAACATTGGACATTGAACAGAAGATGGCCCGTTCTCTTTCCCCTTTGGCGGCGGCGGTGGAGTCGTGTCACCCATGGCTACTCAAGCCCAACTTGTTTGAATAAAGTAACAACTATGCTATCGACAATGACAACAACTTCTTTGGGAGATCAAACCAACTTGTTCGATCAAACACGATAACAACTTCTTCAGGAAATCAAACCAACTTGTTCGATCGAGATACCTTCTTTGTTGGCCGTTAATTATCGCGTTCTTGAACCTGGATCTGATACCAATTCAAGAATGATAAACGATAATTAACGCACAACTTAGAAGTAACCGACTTATATTATAACCAGAAAATATAACTCAAAAAACTGATTACAATAACTTTGGTAGTGATGGTGGTGATTGTTGTGTTTGTTGTTGTGTTGTGATGTTGTATCTAACACTAACTTTGTACATCTATTTATACTAGTAACCCAACTTGGTCACCAAGCATAATATGTGGTCACCACTCAACTTGGCCACCAAGGTGAACTTGGGCAACAAGGTCAACTTGGCCAACAAGGTGAACTTGGCCACCAAGCATATGGAATGTTTCATAATACACCCTTAGACTTTAACCGACTTGTTAAAACCTCTTAGGCCCGGTTCACCGACTTGTGACTCGGAATAGAAATTAATCCAACATTAGATTGCTAAATCAAAGCATAGTAGGTGATGTTATCAAATACCTTAAAAACAAGGTAACTCCAGAATTTTAAGTTCTTTCAGTTTGTTAAGCTATAACAAGATTTATTTTATTGATTTGTAATTTGTTTGTCAATCCCTGTTATGTGGTAAGTCTAAAAAAAAGTCAAAACTCAGTTAACAATTAACGACAGCGCGTATCGTGTTCATGTCAACACCACAAATTTGTGGGTTGACCAGTTTAACTTACTGATTTTTGTTTTTAAGTTTTTAAAGTATACTTTTATAGAATAACATAAATTGTTTATGATTTTTTTACACAATACAAAATCTGAATGGGCTCGGGTCACTTCCGGGTTAAACCCGCGAGCACGTTTACCTAAGTGGGTTCAACCCTATGGGTTGCCCTAAGGTTAAATCAATGTAATGCTTTTTATTCATTGTTACAAAGAACATCGTGAGCTTGCGGGTAAGTTCCCTTTTCTTTTGAAGAAAGATATGTTGAATACTAGGAGCAATATACCAAAAGCCAACATGTTCACCTTTAAATCTTGCTCTATTTTTTCACTGCACCATCTCCTGTATAATTACCTTTCTTTAAATCCC
The DNA here is from genome assembly GCF_021521415.1 of Bidens hawaiensis. Lineage (NCBI taxonomy): Eukaryota > Viridiplantae > Streptophyta > Magnoliopsida > Asterales > Asteraceae > Bidens > Bidens hawaiensis. The sequence goes on from NW_027505540.1 coordinate 92,595, forward strand.
AATGACCATTGTTCATGTTAAGTTGAAATCCACATGTTTGTTTTTTTAATTTTAACCATGGATTTAATTTAAAAGTTTTAGCATGTGGATTTTAAGATTGGTGTGTTGTAGGTTTTTCCATTGGAGGTGTATTGATTCAAGTTGACGAGATGAGGAGGATTTACTATTGCCCTTTATTTCCACTTGAAAAGTTCTACATATGCATGCATTTGAAAAATCCTTTTAACCATCATTGTCAGCGGCTGCTTTAGGCTGTATTTGGTGGAAGTGGGTTACGATTAGTTCCTTAACCACCTTTCCGTTTGAATATGCATGGGTTTTTTGGTTGTCTGTTGGTTGTCGCTGACGCCGAGCGGGTTTTTTGGTTGTTTGTTGCATGTCGTTGAAGTTCCCGATGACAGTTTTTGGCCATCTGCACTGGTTGTTGTACTCTTTGTTATGAGGGTTGTACGTTTGAAGCTATGGTTTATTGTGTTTGATGAAATGTCCATTTTTGTTTTTGTATTCGTATATGGTCTTGCTGCGGGGGTCGGAATACTAGTTAAAAATAAATAAACAAAAGATAATTAAAAAGTAATCGTTGGATTACATGAATCTTGAATGAATTCAAAACTGCAGGGGGGGGGGTGTTAATAGTAAAGAACACACCTGCTATGCTTAAATAGATATTTAGATCCGTATGCCAACTTATAAACATCCCTGAAAAGACCATAATGCAGTGTAACATATAGAATCACCGGAATGCCAGCCAAACAGGTAATAGTGTTCGGCACCCATTCCAACTTCTCATCGTAAAGGACAAAGAAACTCGCAGCAAATGCAACCATCATGGTTACAATAGAGAGGAAGAGTGTTGCAATACCACTCGTTAGTTTTCTTGGTAAGGACTCCAAGAAATCACGTTCGGCATAACGGGATGTGAGGATAGATAAGAAAATAAGAACCGACGTTGATGAGCATATTAAAGAAACAGCGTCCGCGATCACAAAGATAATGAGAGATGTCTCTTCGCGGAAAAAAGGAATACCGATGGTTTGGTTGTATCCTCCAGGAAGTGTAAAAGCCGCTGCAAAGGCAATAGTAGCAATGAGGGTTGAAACCACCATGCATTGAGATGCTGTATATTTTCATCCACTCACCTCCTTCTTTTAATAACTCGGCATAAACACATCTTGCGGTGTTTTGCCGTCTTTGTTCTTCATTTGCCTATAATTAGGTGGGATCATTTTCTCTACCTCCTGCCACATATATCAAGTCATTTTAATGAATTGAAAATCATTTTCTTCATCTGTCAAGATAGTTCAAATCAAAAAAGAATAATTTTCAGTCAAACGTTTTTAAAGTATTTAAAAAAAATCCAAATTTAGTAGACCATTAAATGTGATTACGTATTTTTTTAGAATGGGTAGCACACACCCAATGGTTCTACTATTGCTGAATATGAAACTTTAATCATCAACCTATGTGATTTCATAAAACTATCATATTACAATAAATATCTAATGTATTTCTTAAATAAAATAATTTAAAAGGTAATATATTAGTGGACATCAGACCTGTTTGGCCAATTTAAAATATTTTAACTATTTTTATTGTATATTTAACATCCAAGTTGATCTTATGAACACGTGGACTCACGTTGAAAGAAAGATGATGCATAAAATTGAAAATTAATATTTACCTTGAACCATAATAGCTCTCTCTGCATTTGAAAAGCAACTCCAGACACATTTTGAAATCGGTTTTGTTTAGCGCTCTTTGCAACCATATGCAACATGTTATTGCCTTTGTTGTCTTTAACCGAAGTTATTAAATCTTTCATTACACCAATCTCATGAAGTAGCTTATAGATCTTTATATGGCGACGCTTGATCGCTAAGTGATATATAGTTTTTCCTTTGTCATCTAGTTTCCATATTAGATCAGGATATAAGCGAATGAGCTCAATTAAAAACCGCGTGTTGCCCGTTTTAGCAGCAAGAAAGAGCACTCGTGATGGGTATTTAGTTATATTGTTCTCCTTTAGAGGTGGCCCACTTATTATCTCATCAATATCGCTCTTACGCATTGTGGCAACTTTTTTCCAAACTATTTTTAATAAATGCAGTGCTTCACTTTCTTTTTCACACAACCATAATTTCACATGAAACATTGCAAAAGCTGAAAACAAGAGCCAAGAAGACCATATATCATATCGAAAATTAACGTATGAAGCTGGCTATTAGTTGTTGACAATTATCTAGGCAAAACACTAACGGTTTTGTTTTAAACTTTGTATACATTAAAGGTACTAGCAGAAGCTCCAATAATCCATACACGATACTCACCATTTTCTTCTCGTTCTTTGGTTTTATACAAGATTATGTGACACGGTATGGTTCTGGTAATATATATTTAGAAAATTCATGGGAAGAAAGAAAAAAAAGTGTTTTATTGAAGCTAATAGATTATGTTAATTAAGAATAAGGCAAAGCAAAATGAGTTTTTATGAGTCGATAATAAATAGTTTTATTATATAGTCAAAAAGTAGTTATAGCTTACCATGTACTGTTTCTAATATTACGTTGTAATTTTGTATTCAATACAGAAGTATATTCAAGGAGAAAATTACCAAAAGCTATCATGGTATCACCAGTAACACGATCCTTAATTTCTAACCCTAATTGCTTACCACTACATTATTTTACTTACACATATAAATACAAACCGAACTACATCTGAATAATGGATAAGCGAGCAACAAGCTGCGCCGCTATCCCCTCTTGAATCGCAAAGCCTATTCTACTAAAGATCAATCCTTGGTTTCTCGGGCTCTGCGAGTCACTGTGGACCACCTTCTGCACCCGCTCCAAAAAGCGAACCGCCTTGGGAGCTAGGGATCCAAATGTGTCGAAGGCAAAAGTAATGAACACGTGCTGATTCTCCAGACACGTTGTCTCATGCTTAGCAACCTTCCTAGATTCTGCCCTCAAAACCGCATGTCCCGGAAAGAAGCCACTGTCTCTCAGCCGCACCAACGGGGACACCCCAGTGAGGTCGACACACGCATGCTTACCCTCTGCCCATCCAAACACAAGAACGTCCGCAGGGTAGATCTCCCCTCTCGCGGATCAGTCAGAAAGTTAGCATGTGCTTCTTTCTTGGCTGAGATCCCGGCATGCCTAAGCACATCCCATAAGACATCTCTAACCTAGTCGTAACGATACTTGAATTCCGACAATTTCTTACAGTAAAGGGCATGCTAACCGCTTCTTTCTTGGCTGAGATCCCGGCACGCCTAAGCACATCCCATAAGACATCTCTAACCTAGTCGTGACGATACTTGAATTCCGACAATTTCTTACAGTAAAGGGCATGCTAACCAAATCTATCCAAACAGGCTATTTTACAAATGAGGCATGATTCATCTGGAAGGAAATGAGGAATCATAAGTCGATATTTAAAAATGGATCGGTATTCAACTGCCAACATCCGTTGCCCAAGACCTTCAATGGGTATAACAGTCAAGAATAAAACCTGGGCATGAGCCCCCTTGAGACAAGCAAAAACTGTCTTTTGTCTCGGGGTCATATTGAATCGCTCCTCCAGATCATGTATGTGTTTACCATAAAGAGCACTTGCCAATGTTTGTTGAGGTTTCTTGGGGGGCGGTCTCCTTATCAGTAAAACTGCCTAAATCAAGGTCCGGGAGAGTTGTTCCAATATTACCAAGTGCAAAGGAGTAGTCAGGATTTACCCCCATAACACCAGCGCTTCGCAAGATGTGGTCCTGCAATTTCCACGACTGGGCCTGGAAGCCACAAAGGCATATGCGGAGACATCCTCCGCCGAGAAAATTCCTAAGCCTCCGCAACACATAGGGAAGGAAGCCGAGGTCCCTAAAATGCGGACCTCCACACACAACAATATCTTCAATTCCCACCCCCCCCCCCCTCCGGCAGGCCCGCAGCATCAAAGATGGACACAACCTCTTTGACATGTTCAGGTTGACAGGTCCGGAGACCAAACACTAACTTAGCAACCCCCATGCACGAGCGCAACAAAAGGAGTTCACTTTGGGGTCCCTAAGGTCTGGTAGGCGTTTCATAAGTTCAACCGCCCTCAAAGCTCTTTTAGTTGCCAAAGACCGAATAAACCTTGCATCCCGACTAACCACTCCCCCTAGGAGTTTAACTCCCTTCACATGCATGTTAATGTTGCAAGGGAATAAACCCGAAACTTTCTTCGAACCATCACATGACGGCCAGAAAATCTCTGTTTTCTGAATATTAAGCCTAAGTCCAAGAGACGCCCCCTTTAAGCGAATAATGCACAACGCTCTAGCAACATCCTCATCCTTACCAATGATAGTGCCATCGTCTAAATACCAAGCATGAAAGGGCAGAGAACAGGTCCCTACACCCTAAGGATGAGCAGATGGAGGACCAACGCGAAAATAAAAGGACCAACACGTAAAATCCCAATATGAGTATCCCCACATATAACCGGGCAGGGCAGGCATATAAAAACTGGACCCATGGGAAGATGGATGGACATCTGCAGCTAACTTCCCTAAGAAGGGTCGTCCAGTCCACCTCGTTGAAGGCGTTAGAAAAATCAACAGTGGGCACAGTCAGGGGTACGTCAGAATTGAACACGCTCAGAAACCTATTAGCACTATGCAGTACCGCTTCTGCCCCATTAGAATCCCAACCCCGAATTGGAAATCCCCTAGATAAGCAACCACCTTTTTCCCTACTTTACGCATAGCGACTTTCGACACCAATCTTCTCCAAATGGCCCCACCGCGATGGGTTTAATTCCATTGGCATGCTTCAACAGGGGTCAACGGCGCCTAAGCAACGAACTCCGCTAGAAATTTAGGAAAAAACCCCCCAAGCCACAAGTTGACAACATCAATGATGGCCTTTAGGAGCCCGGAGGCGGTTGGAGACCCCTGGACACAGAAAGCGTCTAGAATATGTTCGGCCCGCAAACCATCCCTCTCACGAGATGTACCTTTCAGGAAGGTTTTAATACATTCCAGCACACAATCACTGTCCACCTGCAAGGCTGGTTCCGATGGCACGGCGAAGGGCATGGTCGGGGGGTCTACCATAGGGTGTTTATCTATCAATGCTCTCAATGTATCCCCCCAGCAGGCGCGACCCCGGATGAACACAGGAATTTGATCGCCACTGTGTAATGGCCATCCGCTACTTCTGGAGGCACTGCTTGATATTGCCCCCTCCCTCTTCTTTAGGTTGGCCATCCCACATTATAGGAAGTTCAAGGAGGGGTAGCAACAACTCTTCTAAACCTACCCCATCTTTCCAAACAGCCAAAGCCCGCATGATGGAGTTACATTGAAGCGATTTCCAGTTTCCGGACCTTTGTTCCTGCCTAGTAGCCGGTTTGACAACACATGACGTGCAACGAGGCAACAACAAAAGTTTAACCTAATCCTCAATAGACCTCGGGGCATCCACCAATTTACGGAGCCCCCCTGACAAAGCCTGGGCAAAAGCCATGCGACACGCGAGCGAGATACTCTTGACAGTAGCAATAGGAAGGGCGAGAATGCGCTCAAGGAGAGTGACATCTACCACAATCGTCCCAGACAAACCACTCTCAAGTTCCACCTACGAATCGCGGGGTTGAAGTACCCCTACAATAAAATCAAAGTCGCCTCCTGCACGTGAGGTGCATTTAACCACTTCTTTTTTGTACGGACAAGACCTATTCAAGGCATGCAAGGCCATGCACTCCATGCATAACCAGTTCTTAAGCAAGCGCAAGGTTTCAACAACGTCAGTGTAGAGTTCCAATTCCGAAGCAAGACGCTCCTTTAACTGATCTCTTCTTTCCTTTACATTGAAATGATCCCGTTGGATATGCACCCCTTGTATCCCTGAATACTATCTTTGCAAAAATGAAAATTTTTACAGGGGCAACGCCAAATCCTCGTGCCCGAGCTAGGACCAAGCTCCCCACAACAGGCCCTAAATTGATCCCCATCCTCTACCTATTCTTTACAGTTGGTGTCTTCTTCCTCTACCGATACTACTCTCCCTATGGCTACTAAACTCACTATCAAATTACCTTCCTGATCAGATTACCTCTTGTGGCGCAATCAGGTTAATCAAAACTGGTTCTGTTTGTAGATGGCTCCCAAACGGTTCCTTCTAAAACTGTGATATGTGATGGCAAAGAACACCCCAATACAGACTATTCTTCATGGTTCGAGACCGATCTGAGGGTGTGCGTCTCCTTCTTCAATCCTCCTTTACGGAGGAAGCCATGGCCGAAGCCTCTAGGCCTTACCACTTCACAAGTCGTATCCTAAACAATAAAACACTCTGAAAAGCCCCCATACGACGAAGAGTTTTTTTTTTGCCTTCGGGAAACGAAGAAGTCTTAGCCCTATTAACATAAGAACTGGAAGCGAAACAAAATGTATTATCCACGCATATTGATATGTCTGTTCCATAAAAAATATTCTTAATTAATTGTTGATTCACCGGATCTTGCCTATTTCGAAAAAAAGTATATAAAAATCATAATACGCTCAAGAAAATCAATACGCTCAAAACGGGTTTCGTGAAAAAAGAAAAAAACTGATCGATTAACAAATCCAATTATGTTTTTTTCGGTGAATCGATGATAAATTGGGTATGTATCGATGATTCCGAGATCTTGTGTTGTGATTTCAAGGATCAATTTCGTGAATATAGGTATTTTTGTACGTTAAGGATTATTATATTCTATCTTTTATCTATCTATCTATCTATATGTGTGTGTGCGAGGGGGGGGGGGTGATTGAGATCATGTGAGAACCATTTTATAATCGAGAATTTTGAGAATCATTTTGGACGACAAATAAACCTATTTTAAGATAAATAAAAAAATTATAAAACAAAAGAAACACGCGAAAATAAAAAAAAAGTAAAAAACCAAAAAAAATTATATTTCATTCCGTTTTCATAAAAAATATCGTTTTAACAAAATTATACATATATGTATAATACTTGTTTTTTTAATTTTGTACATGTTATTCTTTATACATATATTCACAATTAAGATAAATGATAATGTACATATGTGTACATTATGTAAATTAAGATTAAATATAAATATACATATGTGTATAATTAAGTCTTTTTTTTATGAAACCAAGATGAAAAATACAAAAATGTTTTTTTTTACTTTTTTTTAAAAAAAATTTGTTTCATAACATTTTTAATATTATTTTTAAAGAGGTTTTTTTGTGCTCCAAAATAGTTATTAAAATTCTAAATTTCAAAAAGTTTGCTTAGGATCCCCATTATATATATACACACACATCACATCACATCACATCACATCACATCACATCACATCGTGTAATAGTTACAGTCCTTGGATAACCACGTTAAATTTCTTGTCATTTATATTTTCGTTTTAGCATGTTTATCTTTTGTGAGTGTGATTTTGCTTCCGCGTTGCATCGCTTTGTTCCTAACAAGTGATATCATAGCTTTTGGCTCGTTCTTACACATGGTTTTGCATTAGATTATTTGCATAGGTTCATTTAATAGTGGTGTGCATGGTTCTGTTCGGTTCGGTTATTAGCATTAACCCATCGGTTATTGGTTAGGTTCGGTAAATTTCGGTTAATAACCAGTATTATATTTTGGCTAAAATTTTGCTTAAAAATACATGAAATGAATGTTTAAATATATGAAATTGAGATATAAATACATAAAAATGATAGTAAAAATGCATATAATACATGAAATAGAAGGAAAAAGACTTGAAAATATTAAAAAATGAAGAGTTCGGTGCGGTTCGGTTAATTCGGTTTACGGTTATATCGGTTCGGTTTCATCGGTTTTCGGTTCGGTTATTGCTCACCCCTATCATTTAACCTGTTCACTATATGGTTAATTGGAAAATTGCGGTTGGTTGATTGGTTTGTCAAAGGGAAATTAGATGAGGTACTGATGATGGATAAACTAGAGAAAATGGAATCGGCCGGTATGTTGCTAATGACTAAAATTTATAGAGTTTAGTGGCAAGTCATGTGATATGTTGCTTGTTTGGAAGACCTTTTGGTTAGGGTTTGTGTTAACTGATTGTGTGTATGATCATAGTATTCTTAGTATAGCTTGCTTTCCATGAAAGCTCTATTGCTTTTATAACCGTCTATAAGTTACTTGGTTTGAAACTATGATTATTACCTCTTGTTCGTTTGGAACTGTGAAGTTATATCTTGTTTCATAGTGATCACTGGTACAACATTTGAGGATACATGAGATCTTGTGGAGGGTGAAATCATTTGCTTGGGAAGTATTGTAACATTCGTTAATATTCAAACTCGATACATCACCCGATTTATTATTCAAACTGATTCATTTATTATTCAACATTTGACCAGTTTAACTTACTGATTTTTGTTTTTAAGTTTTTAAAGTATACTTTTATAGAATAACATAAATTGTTTATGATTTTTTTACACAATACAAAATCTGAATGGGCTCGGGTCACTTCCGGGTTAAACCCGCGAGCACGTTTACCTAAGTGGGTTCAACCCTATGGGTTGCCCTAAGGTTAAATCAATGTAATGCTTTTTATTCATTGTTACAAAGAACATCGTGAGCTTGCGGGTAAGTTCCCTTTTCTTTTGAAGAAAGATATGTTGAATACTAGGAGCAATATACCAAAAGCCAACATGTTCACCTTTAAATCTTGCTCTATTTTTTCACTGCACCATCTCCTGTATAATTACCTTTCTTTAAATCCCAATGACCATTGTTCATGTTAAGTTGAAATCCACATGTTTGTTTTTTTAATTTTAACCATGGATTTAATTTAAAAGTTTTAGCATGTGGATTTTAAGATTGGTGTGTTGTAGGTTTTTCCATTGGAGGTGTATTGATTCAAGTTGACGAGATGAGGAGGATTTACTATTGCCCTTTATTTCCACTTGAAAAGTTCTACATATGCATGCATTTGAAAAATCCTTTTAACCATCATTGTCAGCGGCTGCTTTAGGCTGTATTTGGTGGAAGTGGGTTACGATTAGTTCCTTAACCACCTTTCCGTTTGAATATGCATGGGTTTTTTGGTTGTCTGTTGGTTGTCGCTGACGCCGAGCGGGTTTTTTGGTTGTTTGTTGCATGTCGTTGAAGTTCCCGATGACAGTTTTTGGCCATCTGCACTGGTTGTTGTACTCTTTGTTATGAGGGTTGTACGTTTGAAGCTATGGTTTATTGTGTTTGATGAAATGTCCATTTTTGTTTTTGTATTCGTATATGGTCTTGCTGCGGGGGTCGGAATACTAGTTAAAAATAAATAAACAAAAGATAATTAAAAAGTAATCGTTGGATTACATGAATCTTGAATGAATTCAAAACTGCAGGGGGGGGGGTGTTAATAGTAAAGAACACACCTGCTATGCTTAAATAGATATTTAGATCCGTATGCCAACTTATAAACATCCCTGAAAAGACCATAATGCAGTGTAACATATAGAATCACCGGAATGCCAGCCAAACAGGTAATAGTGTTCGGCACCCATTCCAACTTCTCATCGTAAAGGACAAAGAAACTCGCAGCAAATGCAACCATCATGGTTACAATAGAGAGGAAGAGTGTTGCAATACCACTCGTTAGTTTTCTTGGTAAGGACTCCAAGAAATCACGTTCGGCATAACGGGATGTGAGGATAGATAAGAAAATAAGAACCGACGTTGATGAGCATATTAAAGAAACAGCGTCCGCGATCACAAAGATAATGAGAGATGTCTCTTCGCGGAAAAAAGGAATACCGATGGTTTGGTTGTATCCTCCAGGAAGTGTAAAAGCCGCTGCAAAGGCAATAGTAGCAATGAGGGTTGAAACCACCATGCATTGAGATGCTGTATATTTTCATCCACTCACCTCCTTCTTTTAATAACTCGGCATGTGTTTTGCCGTCTGCGGTGTTTTGCCGTCTTTGTTCTTCATTTGCCTATAATTAGGTGGGATCATTTTCTCTACCTCCTGCCACATATATCAAGTCATTTTAATGAATTGAAAATCATTTTCTTCATCTGTCAAGATAGTTCAAATCAAAAAAGAATAATTTTCAGTCAAACGTTTTTAAAGTATTTAAAAAAAATCCAAATTTAGTAGACCATTAAATGTGATTACGTATTTTTTTAGAATGGGTAGCACACACCCAATGGTTCTACTATTGCTGAATATGAAACTTTAATCATCAACCTATGTGATTTCTGAAGAGGTAGGTCCCAGCAGGGCTCAGTTGGTCCCGCATGACTCACCTTGAACAGGGATGTCTGCGCAAAGACCATCTACTCCCGCAGGACCCACCATGCTCAGAGAAGCCTACGCGCAGTATGCAAGCTGCATACGCAGGGAAAAGCCTCCCAATGGTAAAGTAACCCGCCTGTTCCCGCAGTTGCGGATACAAGCCATCAGGGAAGGCTACCCGCACAGCATAGCTACACGCATAAGGCTTAACACTTACAAATATTCAGTGTCACCTGAAAGAATGAGCAGAGGCGGGAGGGGGAAAACTCCCGCCAAAATGGGCCAGTCTGTATGGAGGATCTTTTGCGTGATACCTGACAAGGTAAAGACAAAAGATCTGACCAAGAATGCGACAGCTCACTGACAGCAGCGTGGCAGACAGCACGCCACAGCACTGTGACCAATAGCCGCCGCCTGCCCACCAACTCCTGCCAGACCACGTGCCTAGCCTGCAGTTGGTAGAAGACGAAGAGTGCACGGCACGCCTGCTCTGTGTCAGCCGCTACCTATCCACCACTCACAGGTAGGGCACGTGCATAGGTTACAGTTGGTAGCGTGTTGGGCCGGCTAAACCCCTTGGAAACCCACCTTCGGCTATAAAAGACAGCAAATGGTATTATCATTTCATCATCTACTATCTCGTATAACTTACTTGATAATTGCTCTAATAGTATTCATATACTTTTATATTTAAAGAGCAATATAGACTGATTCTCACGCCGGAGGGTGGTCACAAGGAGGAACCCCCCCCCCTTCTCAGTGACGAGCTTACGGTGTCTGTTTTGCAGGTTCCTTGAAGTACAACTTACTCTGCTGGACCTAACCTTCGTGGGAAACATTACTTAGCCCCCAGATTACCCATAATCTGCCCGGGGTCACTTAGTGTTTCTTCATTGGCGCCATCCGTGCATAAAGCTAGAACTACATCTTTCTCCAGTTTTTCAAAACTTCCAAGATGACTAGAGAAATTCCGGTAACCACAACCCCAGCCACTGGGGTAAACACCGGCAACACAATGTTTACAAACACTACCCCAGCCACCCAAGCTGGGGCAAGTGAAGTACATTTTACGAACACTACCCCAGTCACTCATGTAGGGGCAAGTGGAGTAAATATTCCACTGGGATTCACTGATGCCCAGCTGGAAAAACGAACTCGAGCCCCTCGCCAAACACTTGATCAAGTGAAGGCATGGGCCGAGGCACGTCAAAGAGAATTTCAGGCTGAGTTGGACGAACGCTTGCGTTCAGTCCAACAAGCTGAGGAATTCGGTAGTACTCGCCAGCACCTCAACATGAGTAGTGAGTACGAGTACTCAGACGCCGAGAGGGAAGACTCCGACACCGACGCGAACCCTCGCCATAGGGCGAAAGGGAAGCGTAAGGAAACGGATCCCCAGCCAAAAAGGAATTTTGGGGAAGCATTCCAACCAGTCACGGAAAAAAGCTCGCGTGACTTCTCCAAGGCCTTTAGACCTACTGCCACAAACGCAGGAAGGTCAAAATTTGCAAGGGACATTGCAGAAGCAATCGCCCCGAGGAGTGCCAAACAAATGTCCAATATTGGCACATACGATGGTATATCCGACCCAGATGACCATCTGAACAGGTTCATTGCGGGGGCAACCGTCAGTAACTGGACGGAACCCACGTGGTGCTACATGTTCCAGATGACTCTGGTAGGAGCAGCCAGAGCATGGTTCGACCGTTTACCGGTCCACCACATTTATGACTGGGCAGACTTCCAGAACAAGTTCAGTCAACAGTTTAGTCAACAGAGGAAGCACACTGAGGAGCAGTGGACGATCCTCAACTGTGTGAGAGAAGAGGATGAATCCTTACTGGACTTCATCACCCGCTTCAACTCCAAGAAGCTGAGTCTGGGCAACATCAGTGAAGACCTCGTTCGCGCCGCTTTCATTCAGGGCGCTGAATACCCAGAACTCATCCGCACTCTGACGGGTAAAGACGGCATGCCATCCACGTGGGATGCCATAATGACGGCAGCCAAGCGCTTTGCCGAAACGGAGAAACAGCTGGGAAGAGATCTCCCCCAGAATACAAACCTCTACACGCAGAGGACAAGGGAGAACAATGTGAGAACCGCCCGGCTAAACAAAAAGAGGCGGCAAGGTATTTGGCAGTCAAGGATAAACTTTGACACCCCCTCAAGCTCTCGCCCTCTGGTTGGCGGAAGGGACAACACGCACCCTTCGAACCGGAAAAACCGTTGGACGCCACTCACCAAGAGCGTCACGGAGATATTTGCCACGGAAAAACTGCCATGGCCAAAAGCCCCAGCGATCCGACAGAAACCCAATGCGGATCAAAGCAAGTCTTGTGACTTCCATGGGACAAAGGGCCATAGCACTGAGGAGTGCACATCCTTGAGGGACATCGTCGAGACATTCGTCAAGGATGGGAGGCTCGCACACCTCGTGGCATCTATCAAGAAGGGAGGAAGGAACGACAACAGGTACAGGGGTAACGGACGAAAGCCCGTCGACATTAGCATCAACATGGTCCATGGTAAGGTCAGAGGAAGAAAGAGACCGATAACCGAACCATGCGCATGGAAGGAAGCAGAAGTGCGCTTCCCGCGAGTGCCGGGAGGCCCAAACAAAGAAGGCCCCATTGTCATTAAAAGCCAACTGGGGCACTACATCACCTCCCGCACCCTCGTTGACAATGGCGCATCGTCGACAGTGATGTACAGGCAGTTCTTCGACAAGCTCGACGATGAAGACAAGGAACGCCTGGAGACGGTCTACGCTTCAATGGAAGGGTTTGACGGCAGCATGAACACTCCCTTGGGCATCCTATCTTTCCCCGTCACTCTCACCGATGGGAATTATTCACGCACGGAGGATGTGGATTTTGTTGTAATGAAAAAACCACATCATACGTATGACATCCTATTCGGGAGAGACGGGATGGCAAGATTCAACGCCGTGGTATCCTCAGTCCACGGCATGATGGGATGGCCAACAACTGAAGGCGTAGCGATGATCACGGGCATTCCCCAGAATTTGGTAAGCGATAATGGCACCAACTTTGCTGACAAGAAGCTACAGCAGTGGCTGAAAGAACTTCAAATCACCCACACCTTTACCTCAGTGGCACACCCGCAAGGTAACGGTGAGGTGGAAAGAGCAAATAAGAGCATCGTCGAAGGCATAAAGAGAAGACTCTTGGAACATAGATCCGGTTGGGTGGACGAGCTTCCACACGTCCTTTGGGCAAACAGAACGCTGAAGAAGACCAGTACGGGAGAAACCCCGTTCAGTCTCACTTATGGCACTGAAGCCATGATCCCAGTCGAAATCGGTTTACCCTCACCAAGGGTCTTAATCCAACCAGAAGACAATGATGCGGAAAGACGGTTAGACCTTATGCTAACCGAAGAGCGCAGAGACTTAGCCGCCGTGCGTGAAGAAAACTACAAACGACAAATGCAAAAATACTACAACACGCGGGTAAAACTCTGCAATTTCAATGGAGACTACATACTGCGTAACAACGAGGCTTCGAACCAACAACGCCCAGGAAAGTTGGCCCCGATTTGGGAAGGGCCATACGTTATCAAAGAAGTTCTGGGAAAGGGCGCATACCGGCTCGAAAGGCTCGATGGCACTCCCATCCCTAGAACATGGAACGGAGCTCAATTACGCAAATGTTATATGTAGATCAATTCCAACTTGTAAAGAAAAGGCCTAGAGCCACTTCTAATGGAAATGATTCTCCTTTCATGATGTATTGATAGCTTGTAACCTATGAACTTCCCTTACGGGAAGAAGTAGTTGCGTGTGGAAGGCGGCAATACCCGCATAAACACAACGCCAAAATGTTAAAAAGTTCTAAGGAAAACCTACACGCAGGTCAGATGTAGGTAAAGTTTAGCCATCCTTGTAAGTGCAAGTGACGGTCTTACCCGCACAATCACAAACAAGGAAGCCAAACTTAACTTACCATCTACCACGTTAAAAGGTTAACTTATGAACACTTAAAAAAGGATAAGAAAAACCTACACGCAGGTCAGATATAGGTCTAAAGTTAAAGCCATCCTACTAAGTGCAAGTGACGGTTGCACCCGCACAATCACGAAAGAGGAAGCGAAAACTTTAGTCCATTATCAACCACGTTCAAAGGTTTAACTTAATGCCTTAGAAATTTCGAAAAGGAAAACCTACACGCAGGTCAGATAGAGGGTAAAGATTAGCCATCCTACCAAGTGCAAGTGACGGTTTTACCCGCACAATCACGAAGGAGGAGGCAAAACTTTAACCCATCATCAACCACGTTCAAAGGTCCTTATTCTAAACACTTGGAAAATTGCTAATTCAAACTAAGTATGCAAGTCATAAGTTTATAAAGCAAGGAACCCAAGGAAGGAAATAACAATCTTATACGCAAAAAGATTAATATTTCACAATCTATTACAAGAATGGCTGGGTAACTACCCGCCTAAAAGAAATCTATACAAAGCCAAGTCTATCCTAGCAGTGGGAAAAGATCTTCAGGATCAGGCTTCAGGGCCACCACCGCTTGGACCAGCACCGTCAGAGCGCGGCTGCCCAAGGAAAGCCTTAAGGATGTTTAGCCCATCATCAGCAGCAGCAGCTTCATTCACCTTCTCCACCACTGGATGCGGGAAGGAAGCGTACTGGTTCACAGCTTGGTCATAAGCAGCTTCAGTATTAACATTGAATAAAGGGAAGTTGGAGGGCGGAAAGCCTCTCTCAGCAAACCCTAGACCAAGCAGGAAGCCAGTCTTCTCCCCATCCTCATGAGAAGCGTTGAGGGCTGCGCTCATCGCATCGTCATAAGAGGTCTCTGAAAGGACCCGACGCACAACCTACAAAAGAATACAAATTAGAACATTTTCTAATTACGAGCGGAAAGCGTAAAGAAAAAGATAAAGATACCTGAGGCAACGCTTCTCGAAGCAGCCATTGGAGGGTAGCTTGACTTTCTTTGTAAGCACGTTCGGCTCCGCTTTTATCAAGGTTGGCAAGTTGAACTTCCTTGGCGGCAGCCTCTTCGACGCTTTTAAGTTTCCTTCCAGTACGGTCAAGCACCCCCCTCTGGTCAAGGATCTCCTGCAGCTTCTTGGCATCTTCCATTGCCAAGGCGTCATGAGCATGCTGAAGAGCCTTTAATTTGCATTTAAGCTGCTCATTCTCTTCGCGAAGCGGCTCAGCAACAGCTTCAGCCTTGGCAGCCCTCTCAGTTGAGTTTCGCGCAGTCTCCTTAGCCAGCCGAAGCTGTTCATTCACAGCTTGGGCAGCCTTGGAGCGGGCCTCGAGTCGCGCCTGGACTTCAACCTCGAGGGCCTTGAATGCTCTCTCCTTCTCGGCGGCAGCAGCGGCCAACTGCCGGTTCTCCTCCCGCAGAGCCCGCGTCTCAGATATTTCTTTGGCGCGAGCTGCTTTTAACTTGTCGTTTTCACGACAAAGCAGCTCGACGCGGGGCTGCATCCGAGCTTGGAGAACCCGAAGCTCATTGGTTAGCCTACCCTCCTGGTAGCTAGCCATGGCTTCCCCCAACGCACCATGAGGAGCAGCATGGCGAGCCCAATCCACGCACTCCACAGGGGTGCGAAGGGTTGTTCCTCGGCGTATGTTCCATCTTGGAACATACACTTCATTGGAATCCGATACTGCAAAAGAAACAAAGACAGTTAGGGAAAGATGACAAAAATATACAAAGGAAAAAGAACCCTACGTACCTGTAGGGTCAATAACAGGCCGATAGCCGCCAAACCCATCACCTGAACCTAAAGGAAATCCATCCAACAGGTCAGGCAGACGGGAAGGTGGCATAGATCGGCGGGAAGCCCGGCGCGTACCTGATGGTCCGGCCGTCGGTGCCGGTGGCGCAGGTATAGTGGCAGCCGCTGTGGTAGCCATTGTTGGCGCCACCTCCTCAGCAACAGTAACCGCCGGCTCCGTGAAAGATGCTGTAAAAATTGCACTCACGGCCGGCGGAGACACCTTCTCAGCTGGAACAGCCTCAGGAAGGCTGGAACCAGCGGAGGCAGGCGCAGACGCCTGGGTCGACGCCTCGGGAAGGCTGACCGAGCCTACCGTCATTGGCGGGGGAATACTTGCTCCAACTCCACCCTGGAATGCGTCAACATCCGCACCTGCACAAGCAAATGTGTTGAATTTATTTGAAACAACAAATCTAGACAAGAATTATGGGGGTACTTACGGGGTTTCTTGAGCTTGAACATACGAACGAGTGGGGGTGAACCCGATGGAGCCGGCCTCTTGACACCGGTAACCGTCGTCGTCGCTGCCTCCCCGGAGGTATCACCTACAGCCTCCGGAGCGGTGGTCTCCTCACCACCGGGCTTCCCCGCCACCTCTGCATTATCTGACTCCGAGTCAGATAGGACTACCGGGTCGGCCGTAGAGGCCACCTTCTCCTTGCCTTTCCCGACGGCAGCCTTTTTCTTCCGCACCAGTGGAGGACCTTCTGCGGATTCCTCAGAAGAAGAAATGTCAACTCCAGCAGCAGGCACAGCATTGAGAGGTTCAGGATAGAAGATAGGCTTACCTGGCCGTCGGTGGCTCAGGATCTCTTGGCCTGGCGGGTAAACCTCCACGAACCGACCCGCGGTCTGCTCTAAGATGGGCAACTCGTTCTCGTCCAGAGCACGAGTACCCATCCGCGCAGGACCATCTTCCTCCCGCGGATTCAGGAGCGACTGAAGATCGTTACCCTCTGAAATCAACAAGAAAGTTAGAAAAAATCATAGTCAGCAAAAAGAAACAAGACATACCATAAGGGACAGAGTTCGAACCATATTCGAGGACGATCGGAACCTTATCCGCATTCGCCGCCTTCCACACCCGGCTCATCCCCAGCATCACCATCGCCGACTCCGGAAAACGGAAAACCGGGGACTGGACCCGGGATATCTTCGAGAACCATTCCGCCTCCTCATAATTGAGGGCGGGAAGGTTCGGAAGCGCCTGGCCATTCTTGAACTTCATAGCGATGGGGATGGCGCGAGCGGATATGAAGAAGAACTCTCTCCTCCATGAGCGAAGACTCCGCTCGGTGGTACAAATCTTTAAACCCTTGATACGGGTTGTAAGAGTGTACCACCCTTGGATGCACCTCCATGTATAGAAGGTCATCAGGCGGTCAACGAGGGGCTCAAAGCCCAGTATCCGGCACACCCACTCAAAGTGCCGGACCTTGGCAATGGCCATGAGGTGCACCTCTGTCAGGTGCACACCGTGCCTCTCTAGGACACGGTACACAAACTTTGTCAACGGAAACCTAAGGTTCCCGTAGACAAAGAATGCAGCATAAACCCCGATCTTGCCACTAGGGGCATCGTACACAGTATGGTGGGGCTCAGGAAACTCAGGCTCGAGAGACTCGAGCATGAACTTCCTGACGATATACTGGTACAGCTCGACAGGAAGAGAACACTGGCATTCGCCAGCAGTCTTCTGATCATCAGCATCGTGAGAAGACATGGTGGAAGAAAGAAGAGATTTCAGAGTAATGCTTTACTGAAAAGAGAAATTCGCCGGAAATTACTGGAGAAGAAGAGATGAAAGTGGAAAGTGTGAATTGCAAATAACCCTCTCCCCCTTTATATAGTAATCGCAATTAATGCGATGAAATTAATACGGAAGAGAGAGAAGTCAAAGGTGCAATGAAACTATGACACGTGGCAAAGGCAAGCTGGCAACAGCTGTCAAAAGGACGTGTGCCAGAGATTTCGCGGCTACGCGCCCGGAATCCCGTGCCCACGCGCCTGAAAAAGCAACTGGAATGACCACATAATGTCATGTCGCCATAACTTCTGGCACGTCCTGACACAGTCAGAAGAAACCGTCGCACGACGTTTGAGGTATTGGGCTGTTATCCATCCACCAACTCTTCAAATTTCAAAATTTAAAAATTTTTTTGAAGACTAAGGTTCAAAAAAGTAAGCGGGAAAATACCCCTTACCTTGGCAAACAAGTAACCATAAGCCGGGTGTGGGTACAGTGTAAAGGCAAAACCCTTCACATACCTAACACCCGCAGGGAATTGAAGCCAAAATATTTGGCAACCAAGTAACCATAAGACGGGTGCGGGTACAGTGTAAAGGCAAAACCCTTCACATACCTAGCACCCGCAGGGAATGGACGCCAGGAATACCTTGGAAGTAAAGTAACCATAAGACGGATGCAGGTACAGTGTAAAGGCAAAACCCTTCACATACCTAGCACCCGCTGAGAATTGAAACCAGGAAGGATCTTCTGGGCAATGCTTGTGAAAACGGAAATAATATCCCCGCATAGCGGGAACATCGAGTACTACGTTGTTTGAGGCTCCAAGATGGAATTGGTGGTTTAAACATAATTGATCACTATGTTCAAAAAACTACCAGAACCACAGGGAGAATCCGCACAACTAAGACTCAATGCTCCTGACTTGCGAGGAGGTTACAGACCTACCCGCATCATACCCAAAGACCAAGCAGGAAACTCGGGAATTTCTGCAAGTGACAAGGACTTCCGCGGGAAGAACCCCCATGGAAAACCTTACAAAAACCCCTTTTCAAAACCCTTTGCTTAAGTCCAAAAGTTCACCTCACTTTATTAGACATTCGTGAAAAGAACATTGGACTGGGGGGACTTGAAGAGGTAGGTCCCAGCAGGGCTCAGTTGGTCCCGCATGACTCACCTTGAACAGGGATGTCTGCGCAAAGACCATCTACTCCCGCAGGACCCACCATGCTCAGAGAAGCCTACGCGCAGTATGCAAGCTGCATACGCAGGGAAAAGCCTCCCAATGGTAAAGTAACCCGCCTGTTCCCGCAGTTGCGGATACAAGCCATCAGGGAAGGCTACCCGCACAGCATAGCTACACGCATAAGGCTTAACACTTACAAATATTCAGTGTCACCTGAAAGAATGAGCAGAGGCGGGAGGGGGAAAACTCCCGCCAAAATGGGCCAGTCTGTATGGAGGATCTTTTGCGTGATACCTGACAAGGTAAAGACAAAAGATCTGACCAAGAATGCGACAGCTCACTGACAGCAGCGTGGCAGACAGCACGCCACAGCACTGTGACCAATAGCCGCCGCCTGCCCACCAACTCCTGCCAGACCACGTGCCTAGCCTGCAGTTGGTAGAAGACGAAGAGTGCACGGCACGCCTGCTCTGTGTCAGCCGCTACCTATCCACCACTCACAGGTAGGGCACGTGCATAGGTTACAGTTGGTAGCGTGTTGGGCCGGCTAAACCCCTTGGAAACCCACCTTCGGCTATAAAAGACAGCAAATGGTATTATCATTTCATCATCTACTATCTCGTATAACTTACTCGATAATTGCTCTAATAGTATTCATATACTTTTATATTTAAAGAGCAATATAGACTGATTCTCACGCCGGAGGGTGGTCACAAGGAGGAACCCCCCCCTTCTCAGTGACGAGCTTACGGTGTCTGTTTTGCAGGTTCCTTGAAGTACAACTTACTCTGCTGGACCTAACCTTCGTGGGAAACATTACTTAGCCCCCAGATTACCCATAATCTGCCCGGGGTCACTTAGTGTTTCTTCAATTTCATAAAACTATCATATTACAATAAATATCTAATGTATTTCTTAAATAAAATAATTTAAAAGGTAATATATTAGTGGACATCAGACCTGTTTGGCCAATTTAAAATATTTTAACTATTTTTATTGTATATTTAACATCCTAGTTGATCTTATGAACACGTGGACTCATGTTGAAAGAAAGATGATGCATAAAATTGAAAATTAATATTTACCTTGAACCATAATAGCTCTCTCTGCATTTGAAAAGCAACTCCAGACACATTTTGAAATCGGTTTTGTTTAGCGCTCTTTGCAACCATATGCAACATGTTATTGCCTTTGTTGTCTTTAACAGAAGTTATTAAATCTTTCATTACACCAATCTCATGAAGTAGCTTATAGATCTTTATATGGCGACGCTTGATCGCTAAGTGAAATATAGTTTTTCCTTTGTCATCTAGTTTCCATATTAGATCAGGATATAAGCGAATGAGCTCAATTAAAAACCGCGTGTTGCCCATTTTAGCAGCAAGAAAGAGCACTCTTGATGGGTATTTGGTTATATTGTTCTCCTTTAGAGGTGGCCCACTGATTATCTCATCAATATCGCTCTTACGCATTGTGGCAACTTTTTTCCAAACTATTTTTAATAAATGTAGTGCTTCACTTTCTTTTTCACACAACCATAATTTCACATGAAACATTGCAAAAGCTGAAAACAAGAGCCAAGAAGACCATATATCATATCGAAAATTAACGTATGAAGCTGGCTATTAGTTGTTGACAATTATCTAGGCAAAACACTAACGGTTTTGTTTTAAACTTTATATACATTAAAGGTACTAGCAGAAGCTCCAATAATCCATACACGATACCATTTTCTTCTCGTTCTTTGGTTTTATACAAGATTATGTGACACGGTATGGTTCTGGTAATATATATTTAGAAAATTCATGGGAAGAAAGAAAAAAAAGTGTTTTATTGAAGCTAATAGATTATGTTAATTAAGAATAAGGCAAAGCAAAATGAGTTTTTATGAGTCGATAATAAATAGTTTTATTATATAGTCAAAAAGTAGTTATAGCTTAACATGTACTGTTTCTAATATTACGTTGTAATTTTGTATTCAATACAGAAGTATATTCAAGGAGAAAATTACCAAAAGCTATCATGGTATCACCAGTAACACGATCCTTAATTTCTAACCCTAATTGCTTACCACTACATTATTTTACTTACACATATAAATACAAACCGAACTACATCTGAATAATGGATAAGCGAGCAACAAGCTGCGCCGCTATCCCCTCTTGAATCGCAAAGCCTATTCTACTAAAGATCAATCCTTGGTTTCTCGGGCTCTGCGAGTCACTGTGGACCACCTTCTGCACCCGCTCCAAAAAGCGAACCGCCTTGGGAGCTAGGGATCCAAATGTGTCGAAGGCAAAAGTAATAAACACGTGCTGATTCTCCAGACACGTTGTCTCATGCTTAGCAACCTTCCTAGATTCTGCCATCAAAACCGCATGTCCCGGAAAGAAGCCACTGTCTCTCAGCCGCACCAACGGGGACACCCCAGTGAGGTCGACACACGCATGCTTACCCCCGCCCATCCAAACAAAAGAACGTCCGCAGGGTAGATTTCCCCTCTCGCGGATCAGTCAGAAAGTTAAGTTAGCAGGTGCTTCTTTCTTGGCTGAGATCCCGGCACGCCTAAGCACATCCCATAAGACATCTCTAACCTAGTCGTGACGATACTTGAATTCCGACAATTTCTTACAGTAAAGGGCATGCTAACCAAATCTATCCAAACAGGCTTTTTTACAAATGAGGCATGATTCATCTGGAAGGAAAAGAGGAATCATAAGTCGGTATTTAAAAATGGATCTGTATTCAACTGCCAACATCTGTTGCCCAAGACCTTCAATGGGTATAACAGTCAAGAATAAAACCTGGGCATGAGCCCCCTTGAGATAAGCAAAATCTGTCTTTTGTCTTGGGGTCATATTGAATCGCTCCTCCATATCATGTATGTGTTTACCATAAAGAGCACTCGCCAATGTTTGTTGAGGTTTCTTGGGGGCGGTCTCCTTATCAGTAAAACTGCCTAAATCAAGGTCCGGGAGAGTTGTTCCAATATTACCAAGTGCAAAGGAGTAGTCAGGATTTACCCCCATAACACCAGCGCTTCGCAAGATGTGGTCCTGCAATTTCCACGACTGGGCCTGGAAGCCACAAAGGCATATGCGGAGACATCCTCCGCCGAGAAAATTCCTAAGCCTCCGCAACACATAGGGAAGGAAGCCGAGGTCCCTAAAATGCGGACCTCCACACACAACAATATCTTCAATTCCCCCCCCCCCCCCCGGCAGGCCCACAGCATCAAAGATGGACACAACCTCTTTGACATGTTCAGGTTGACAGGTCCGGAGACCAAACACTAACTTAGCAACCCCATGCACGAGCGCAACAAAAGAAGTTCACTTTGGGGGTCCCTCAGGTCTGGCAGGCGTTTCATAAGTTCAACCGCCCTCAAAGCTCTTTTAGTTGCCAAAGACCAAATAAACCTTGCATCCCGACTAACCACTCCCCCTAGGAGTTTAACTCCCTTCACATGCATGCTAATGTCGCAAGGGAATAAACCCGACACTTTCTTCGAACCATCGCATGACGGCCAGAAAATCTCTGTTTTCTGAATACTAAGCCTAAGTCCAAGAGGCGCCCCCTCTAAGCGAATAATGCACAACGCTCTAGCAACATCCTCATCCTTACCAATGATAGTGCCATCGTCTAAATATCAAGCATGAAAGGGCAGAGAACAGGTCCCCTACACCCTAAGGATGAGCAGATGGAGGACCAACGCGAAAATAAGAGGACCAACACGTAAAATCCCAATATGAGTATCCCCACATATAACCGGGCAGGGCAGGCATATAAAAACTGGACCCATGGGAAGATGGATGGACATCTGCAGCTAACTTCCCTAAGAAGGGTCGTCCCGTCCACCTCGTTGAAGGCGTTAGAAAAATCAACAGTGGGCACAGTCAGGGGCACGTCAGAATTGAACGCGCTCAGAAACCTATTAGCACTATGCAGTACCGCTTCTGCCCCATTAGAATCCCAACCTCGAATTGGAAATCCCCTAGATAAGCAACCACCTATTTCCCTACTTTACGCTTAGCGACTTTCGACACCAATCTTCTCCAAATGGCCCCCACCGCGATGGGTCTAATTCCATTGGCATGCTTCAACAGGGGGTCAACGGCGCCTAAGCAACGAACTCCGCTAGAAATTTAGGAAAAAGCCCCCCAAGCCACAAGTTGACAACATCAGTGATGGACTTTAGGAGCCTGGAGGCGGTTGGAGACCCCTGGACACAGAAAGCGTCTAGAATATGTTCGGCCCGCAAACCATCCCTCTCACAAGATGTACCTTTCAGGAAGGTTTTAATACATTCCAGCACACAATCACTGTCCACCTACAAGGCTGGTTCCGATGGCACGGCGAAGGGCATGGTCGGGGGGTCTACCACAGGGTGTTTATCTATCAATGCTCTCAATGTATCCCCCCAGCAGGCCTACCCCGGATGAACACAGGAATTTGATCGCCGCTGTGTAATGGTCATCCGCTACTTCTGGAGGCACTGCTTGATATTGCCCCCTCCCTCTTCTTTAGGTTGGCCATCCCACATCATAGGAAGTTCAAGAAGGGGTAGCAACAACTCTTCTAAACCTACCCCATCTTTCAAACAGCCAAAGCCCGCATGATGGAGTTACATTGAAGCGATTTCCTGTTACCGGACCTTTGTTCCTGCCTAGTAGCCGGTTTAACAACACATGACGTGCAACGAGGCAACAACAAAAGTTTAACCCAATCCTCAATAGACCTCGGGGCATCCACCAATTTACGGAGCCCCCCTGACAAAGCCTGGGCAAAAGCCATGCGACATGTGAGCGAGATACTCTTGACAGTAGCAATAGGAAGGGCGAGAATGCCCTCAAGGAGAGTGACATCTACCACAATCGTCCCAGACAAACCACTCTCAAGTTCCACCTACGAATCGCGGGGTTGAAGTAACCCTACAATAAAATCAAAGTCGCCTTCTGCACGTGAGGTGCATTTAACCACTTCTTTTTTGTACCGACAAGACCTATTCAAGGCATGCAAGGCCATGCACTCCATGCATAACCAGTTCTTAAGCAAGCGCAAGGTTTCGACAACGTCAGTGTAGAGTTCCAATTCCGAAGCAAGACGCTCCTTTAACTGATCTCTTCTTTCCTTTACATTGAAATGATCCCGTTGGATATGCATGAGTAACCCAGAGTACACCTTGTATCCCTGAATACTATCTTTGCAAAAATGAAAATTTTTACACGGGGCAACGCCAAATCCTCGTGCCCGAGCTAGGACCAAGCTCCCCAACACAGGCCCTAAATTGATCCCCATCCTCTACCTATTCTTTACAGTTGGTGTCTTCTTCCTCTACCGATACTACTATCCCTATGGCTACTAAACTCACTATCAAATTACCTTCCTGATCAGATTACCTCTTGTGGCGCAATCAGGTTAATCAAAACTGGTTCTGTTTGTAGATGGCTCCCAAACGGTTCCTTCTAAAACTGTGATATGTGATGGCAAAGAACACCCCAATACAGACTATTCTTCATGGTTCGAGACCGATCTGAGGGAGTGCGTCTCCTTCTTAAATCCTCCTTTACGGAGGAAGCCATGGCCGAAGCCTCTAGGCCTTACCACTTCACAAGTCGTATCCTAAACAATAAAACACTCTGAAAAGCCCATATACGACGAAGAGTTTTTTTTTTTTTTGCCTTTGGGAAACGAAGAAGTCTTAGCCCTATTAACATAAGAACTGGAAGCGAAACAAAATGTATTATCCACGCATATTGATATGTCTGATCCATAAAAAAATATTCTTAATTAATTGTTGATTCACCGGATCTTGCCTATTTCGAAAAAAAGTATATAAAAATCATAATACGCTCAAGAAAATCAATACGCTCAAAACGGGTTTCGTGAAAAAAGAAAAAAACTGATCGATTAACAAATCCAAATATGTTTTTTTCGGTGAATCGATGATAAATTGGGTATGTATCGATGATTCCGAGATCTTGTGTTGTTCTTTCAAGGATCAATTTCGTGAATATAGGTATTTTTGTACGTTAAGGATTATTATATTCTATCTTTTATCTATCTATCTATATGTGTGTGTGCGAGGGGGGGTGATTGAGATCATGTGAGAACCATTTTATAATCGAGAATTTTGAGAATCATTTTGGACGACAAAAAAACCTATTTTAAGAAAAATAAAAAAAATTATAAAACAAAAGAAACACGCGAAAATAAAAAAAAAGTAAAAAAACCAAAAAAAAAATTATATTTCATTCCGTTTTCATAAAAAAATATCGTTTTAACAAAATTATACATATATGTATAATACTTGTTTTTTTTAATTTTGTACATGTTATTCTTTATACATATATTCACAATTAAGATAAATGATAATGTACATATGTGTACATTATGTAAATTAAGATTAAATATAAATATACATATGTGTATAATTAAGTCTTTTTTTTATGAAACCAAGATGAAAAATACAAAAATGTTTTTTTTTTACTTTTTTTTAAAAAAAATTTGTTTCATAACATTTTTAATATTATTTTTAAAGAGGTTTTTTTGTGCTCCAAAATAGTTATTAAAATTCTAAATTTCAAAAAGTTTGCTTAGGATCCCCATTATATATATACACACACATCACATCACATCACATCGTGTAATAGTTACAGTCCTTGGATAACCACGTTAAATTTCTTGTCATTTATTTTTTCGTTTCCGCATGTTTATCTTTTGTGAGTGTGATTTTGCTTCCGCGTTGCATCGCTTTGTTCCTAACAAGTGATATCATAGCTTTTGGCTCGTTCTTACACATGGTTTTGCATTAGATTATTTGCATAGGTTCATTTAATAGTGGTGTGCATGGTTCGGTTCGGTTCGGTTATTAGCATTAACCCATCGGTTATTGGTTAGGTTCGGTTAATTTCGGTTAATAACCAGTATCAAATTTTGGCTAAAATTTTGCTTAAAAATACATGAAATGAATGTTTAAATATATGAAATTGAGATATAAATACATAAAAATGATAGTAAAAATGCATATAATACATGAAATAAAAGGAAAAAGACTTGAAAATATTAAAAAATGATGAGTTCGGTGCGGTTCGGTTAATTCGGTTTACGGTTATATCGGTTCGGTTTCATCGGTTTTCGGTTCGGTTATTGCTCACCCCTATCATTTAACCTGTTCACTATACGGTTAATTGGAAAATTGCGGTTGGTTGATTGGTTTGTCATAGGGAAATTGGATGAGGTACTGATGATGGATAAACTAGAGAAAATGGAATCGGCCGGTATGTTGCTAATGACTAAAATTTATAGAGTTTAGTGGCAAGTCATGTGATATGTTGCTTGTTTGGAAGACCTTTTGGTTAGGGTTTGTGTTAACTGATTGTGTGTATGATCATAGTATTCTTAGTATAGCTTTCTTTCCATGAAAGCTCTATTGCTTTTATAACCGTCTATAAGTTACTTGGTTTGAAACTATGATTATTACTTCTTGTTCGTTTGGAACTGTGAATTATATCTTGTTTCATAGTGATCACTGGTACAACATTTGAGGATACATGAGATCTTGTGGAGGGTGAAATCATTTGCTTGGGAAGTATTGTAACATTCGTTAATATTCAAACTCGATACATAACCCGATTTATTATTCAAACTGATTCATTTAGTTATACATATAACCATATGTTACATATTTCATATGTAATAGTTTTTTCTTAAAGTTATTTAATAATATTAATCGTTACTAATATATATAAATAAAATTTATAACACTCATATTTTTTTCCTAATTCAAAAGTCATATAATAACATTATTTATGCATAACAAAATTACATTTTTTTTTAATTTAATTATCACATTTTTTTACCTAAAATAAATTTTTAAAAGATGAAAAATATTTTTCTACTCTGTTTTAGTTAATAATGTCACATTTTTTTACCTAAAGCATGCTTTTAAAAGATGGAAAATATTTTCCTACTCTATATTAATTTTGGTCACACACTTTTTATAATGATAATAAACTTGTTTGAATGTAATTTGTATGTTTCAACTCAATTAAACATTTTTGACTTATTCAATCAAATTGTAACAACTCTAGGGTTGTGCAACGGTTCAGAACCGTGAGAATCGAACCGGAATTGAAAATGACTGAAAATTATAACCAGAACCAGAACCTATTATAGTAAACCGGTTCGGTTTCAGAATCGGCAAAGTCGGTTCTCGCTAATCGGTTCTGGCCAGAACCGGTTCCGTTTATTAAATGAGTTGTGCAAACTTTGCAATTTACAAAAAAAAATTATATAATTGTATGTCTTCTTTCATGGTGAAATTAATTTAGATTACAATATGAACATATGTTATATTTTTTATTAAAACCTAATTGTTGAAGTTAAAAATATCATTAGCAACGATAGATTAAAGGAAGATCATATCATTTTATTTTAAATTACCTTGATAGCTTAAATCAAAATTGATCATGGTTGCTAAGTCTTGAATGCAAAGAATGAAGATTTGAATTAAAGAATGATTAAATGGATGTCGGTTAATAAGTTACTCTATAAAAATTGGGGATTGGTAAATTTAGATAAAATATTTTTAATATTCCGGTTCTTCGGTTCTAAGTATAGAACCGTCGGTTTTATCCAGAAGCGAACCGCGAACCGTTTAATGCTAATTCTGAAAACCGAGAATCATAAGGTAAAACAGCGACAAAATAGCAAAAGACGTCCTTTATGTTTAAACGTTTTTTCAGTGGACGTCCTTTAGCAAAAGAAATGACAGAAAACGTATTTCATACTTCAAATTCCGGTCATGTTACATCATTTGACATTAACCCAGTTAATTATTTTTTGTTAAATGTGCTTTGCACATGAGGACAGTCTGGGAAATTCACACATTTATTTAATAATTAATATTAAAACTTGTATAATTAAAAAAAATAATCTCTCTCTCCCTCTCTCTCCCCCCTACAATAATCCACCATCACCACGTAAACAACAACCGGCACCATCACCAACTAAACAACCATCCTTGGTCACCTGTTCTGGTTCAAGGTCACCGTCGCCATCGTTCAAGGCCATCCCAGCCAATTCAAGGCCACCAACTACAACCAGCCATTGTCGTCGCCACACTATTCCTCAACAAACACGCGCCACCACACAACCTTAATCAACTAACACTATCAACCCACCATCGCCAAAGATCTCAAAACCCATCACTACAACATCGATCGGCAACCCAAATTAGGGCTAATTCACTAGATCCGCCATGTTTGGTTATTACAGAATGCAACACTGGCGGTGGTTAGCGGGTCCGGTTGAGCCAAGAGCCATTCGCGGTGACGGAGACGGTGGTGACATAGGGTTCATCGTTGTTCCGGCGACGTCACCATGATCTCTCATCCATATTTTTTTATTTTTTCTTTCAAAGCATCACCGGTCAAGGCCGCCGCCACCACCGAGATCTTAACACCACCCAAGAACAAGGAATATTTGTTATAGAAATTCCGCTGATTAGGTTTGAAAAACGAGTCGGAAGCTCCAACCCCAAATGCTACCAACCGTTTTCCAGCTGTATTGTCAAACCCCACAAGCAAAAAAATCGAACTCAGATCCGGCTTCACCTTAATTTGGGGCTATCGATTTGAAGTAAATCGAACTCAAATCTCTCTTTGGCTCGAAACCCAAGTTATCGTCGGAGACTGGGTTTTGTTCAGATGTTGGTGGTCGCCATGTTAGCCGTTCGTATGAAACGGTGGCGGCGGTGTTCATCTACGAACATTTGTTCAATTATTTTGTGTGTTTGTATTATACTAACAATATAATATATAATGTTAAATAAAGTGTGTGTAATAAATATTACACAGAATTACAAAAATTGTCCTTTATGTTTGCACCAAATTTCAGTTGTTGTCCATTATTTTTAAAAGTAACATAATTCGTACTTTATGTTTCCAATGTTACATCGTTTGTACTTTGACCCTAACCTAGTTAGTTTTTATCGTTAAGTTAGGTCATGTGACATCCACATGAGGGCAAATTAGTCATTCTAACAATTTATTTAAAAAAACGTTTTAGTAATTAAAATGAAAAGAATATAATATATATATTATCTCTCTCTCTCTCTCTTTCTCTCTCTCTATCTCTCACACACACAATTCACCATCCACAACATCTTCACAGCCACCACCCACCCCACACCACAACTCTGCCAAACACCACCGGTCACCATTGTAGCCTCCACCTACAAAGAGAACAACCAGAACTACCACCGTTCACCACATACTCGAAAACTGTTACCCTACCACCGTTCGTTCACAACCTTCACCTTCACCGATGCAACCACCCATCATCGACCACCATAACGACCACCTTCCGCCACCGCTAACACTCTACACCACGATCAGCACCTAAAAAACCACCTAAAAAACCCTGAATTGGACTTGAATCACACCTGAATATAATCAAATCAAGGGCGATGGACCAAATCCCATATTAATCTGACCAAATTGAACCTGAATTAGGGTCGCCGCCAACTCTATATCATGTTTTCGAGTGACGATTTTCTTTTCCCGCGATGGTTGTTGAACCTAAACTATGTCGCCGCCAACTCCCTATCATGTTTCCGAATGTTTTTTTTTCGGCGATGGTTTTGGTGGTAGTCAAATGATGGTGTCCCTCTGTCAAAATCAGCCTCCACCACCATCGCTTCCACCATAAGAAACTACCAACACCATTGTTAGACCTGTAAACTCGATCCAAGAAACCACCCCTTGTTTGGGTTTAGGGTTCCGATGGGACCTGAATTCAGGATTAAGAGTCCGGCGAAAATGAAAGGGGTGGCGGTGGTGGTCGGCAGGTGGTGGCAGCAGCTAGCAGAGAAGGGTTAGATATGGTGGTGTCGTGATGTTGGAAAGGTAGAAATATTGGAGAGAGAGAGAGAGATAGAGATAATTGTATAATTGCAGAGAAGGGTTATTAAAATATTTTTAATTTAATATAGGTAAAATGACTAATTTGACCTCATGTGCCTTGCACATGACCTGACTTAACGAGAAAAACTAACTGAGTTATGGCCAAAGGACCAACGGTGTAACATTTGAAAACATAAAGTACAAATTATGTTACTTTTAAAGATAAAGGACAACCACCGAAATTTGGTGCAAACATAAAGGACAATTTCTATAATTCTGTCTAAATATTATAATTTTTTAAGTTGATTGTTAAATTACAAATTTAACCCATGTGTCTTGCACGTGACAAGTTTTAACAAAAAAATTTAACTTGTTACTGCCAAAGGACGTAACATGAACGGAATTTAAACATGAAATACGTTTTCTGCCATTTCTTTTGCTAAAGGACATCTACTGAAAAACGTTTTAACATAAAAGGACTTCTTTTGCTATTTTGTCGTAAAACAGGTTAGCGTGTTCTGAAACACCGGTTCGGTTCCGGTTCCTTGGTTCTAGTGGTTCCAAACCGTTTTTTGCTCACCCTAAACAACTCTAACTAAATTCACTTACAAATAGAGCTTTTTTCCTTCTCATTTTATTTTTCCGCAACTCAATTTACAAAGCATTGTTGTTATTCTCTTATTTTGGTGATTTTTACCTACTTTGACTTCATAGAGTCAACCATTAAAGTTCAAGACCTTTTCTTTTATTATCTTGATTCTTCTTTCGAGAATGTTAAGTTATATATTTCCTTGCGTGTTCGAGTCATTTAGAACTTGATGCAATGTTAAAAATTAATTTAACAATAGTGTTAGTCTATCAAAAATGATCTTGTATCACTTATGCACTTATTCGGTTCGGTTTAGTTTTTTTCTAACATCTAAAAACTGGTTATTATCATCGCATCAACTCAATAATAATATTTTTAGCAAGTTGGAAACGAACCTAACATAAAAGTTGAGTTCGAGTCTGACCGGAAACGAACCACTCGCTTAAACTCGATTTGGATCCATTTGGGATTTTTACTTGTAACAAGCCCTGCTTAATAACAAAATTAAGAAATATTATAACCCAACTTTTTATAGATAACTAAAATTAACCTACTTATAAACTTTAAGGCGGAAATTTTAAAAATACAATTATAGAGTAAACATATATTTTTGTCTTTAAAGGTTTAAAACATTAAACTATGAACCGAATCTCCTAAGTCTTTCATATCCGTTTATTTTCTTGAATCCTATATTAAAACTAGAAATATTTTCTAGGGCTGCTTGTCAAACCGAACTCGTCCGATTTAGCTTGCTTAAATGCTTAATTTCATCTTGTGTCCGCTCAACTTTATCAAGTGAATTCCATAACCCATTTTAATATTTTTAGCATTTTTGGGGCGTAACACGTTTCATGTTTTCTCGTTATTTCATGTCTATTGTTTACAAACCGGTTCACAATTATGGCATGCATGTTAATAATATTTCTTTCATATTGTTTATGATGACTATACATGTTTAATGTGTAATGTGCTTGTCGCTTTATGGTTGGCACATCAAACATCAAAGTGGGAGGTTTCGACGGGACGTATATGTGCTACCTATCCTTCAACTTCGGTTGTAAAGAATGGTTGTATCGTTATAATTCCCCTATGTTGGGGCGTTATTTTGGTTGCATTCCATTTACTTTATTTTTGAATATATTGCATTTGTGACATGTGAATCGACAAACATTTTTATATTATATGTGTACCAACTTATTGAATCTCACCAACATACGTGTTGACAATAATATATTATTGTAAATGTGTTGCAGGTTAAACCCGACAATTTCCTAAGGACGAAGACAATTAGTTTACCTCGGGATATATTAAATAAGACTTATGTGTTATCCGATGAAATGTTCTTTGTTTTGTTTTCAATTATGAGAAATTGTGTACTTGCTACTTTGTGAAATGGAATAAATATGATTATTGTCACATTAATAGTGTTACGAGCTTATGAGTGATCTGTACGTACCACCCGGACGTATTCCGCTTAAAGTCGGGGTGTTACTAGTACGATTGGGATTCATCTCGTGGAGTATTTTTCTGGCATGAGTTGAGATTATAGGGGCAATGGGAGTTGGGCATAGTTGACATGTTGGGCTGTATGGAGGAAGAACATTTGAAGATTCGATGTCCATATGATTTGAATTTCTACTTTTGATGACGTGTCTGCGTTGATGCGTCATGACCCAGTGAAGGCAGTGAAGACTCTTGGGTTCAAGATACGAGTATGGTTCATTTCTTGTTACTCACTTCAATGAAACATTGAAGAATTTTTCGGATGATGAATTTAGGAAGGTACGGGTTTATGTACTGCTGGAGGAAGCAAACCAACTTCCGAGTAGTAAAGTTTGTCTCGCTGATCTGGTAGAGCTAAGTGGATTCATTTTGCAAGTGTTAATCCAAGTGATGCGTGGATGTTAGTTGAGCGTGTTTATAGGTTTATACCAGGTCATGGGTTTTAGGAATAGTGGGAGCGTGAGGCATGTTCCGGGTAGACTTCAAATCACTGTTAGGTTTTGAAGACCCGAAATATGAATGGTAAAGTTTCTCTTCGGATTACTTGTATTTGGAGAATGTCTAACCTCTAGAAGTCATTTGAGCCAGTAGTGCGAGTAAATTAGAGCCGTTGAGAGATGACCTTATTGAAGCCCCCTAGAGCTCCAATGGGCCTTTCGGGAAACGGATGCAAAGGCTGCTGCAACTAAGTGGATTTTTGAAATCTTAGCTTGTTTTTGGGAACTGTAAGCTTGGATGACATATATTATTTGAAGTCTTAGCTTGTGCTTAGAAAGAATGGTTTAGAGGATTTCTCTTACCAAAGACTAGAGTTACTAGGTGATAGGGATTGTTGTTTGCTTGGATGGCGGGCTGGAATTTATCCCAAAGCCTTCAAGTGGGATATTACTGGGTTATGAAAGCCCTTTTGCCGGTTTTAATAGGAGACCCGATTTTGGTTCCTAGTTGTGTTTAACCGTAACCTTGTTTAGTATGTATATTCCATCATGTCACTGCAATCTTGAATCTGTGCTAATAAGAAAAAAAAACCTAGTTGCAGTCCGTGGATTTATGTCCTCCTCAGGGACCAAACCACGTTACAATTCTTGTGTTGTTTATATTTTCCTTTCTGTGTGTTATCATTTGTGTGTGTGTGTTGACGTTTCGCATTATCTCTCCTAACAATCATGTTGTATCTCACGATTAAAATCTGTCTCGCACAAATCTTCTGAGTGATCTCTAATAGATCACAACCATTGCAACCGTTTAAAACCGCTTACAGTTTCTTCTCCTTGAAGATTATTGATTTATCTTCACTTCTAACCTTGGTCTTTATTTCTCTTATATTAATGTTAGAAAACCGGCACCGGAAAAACAAAGACAACACTCTGTATTTTGTTGTAACTAATAGGAATCCTTTTATAAATATGACGAAAGAATAAAATCACACATTACAAAGACTCTCAACCCCTAATTATGCTTACAAACCTTGATCAAACGAGCTACCCTAAACTAGGAAATTCAATCTGTATTTTAATGACTCAACAACCGCATAAGCTAGGCCACGCTTAACTCTTGCTTAGACATGGACTCTTGTCCTCTGACCATTAACTTATCAGCCTTAACCAATTTAATTTTGATATGGACTTTGACTTTAAACAAAAATAACTTATTTGAATGAAGCAAAGACAACTGAGTAAGGCACATATACTTACTTGACTTGATGATTCTGAAGACAACATTTGGTCTTATTACATTAAATGCATGAGTGTTCTAGCGATCAGTAACTATTTTTAGGGCAACATCTACAAAAGAATTTATGGTTAGTTTAAAAGAGAAATTCTATAGAAATACCAACTTGTAAAGTTACTTACCAAAAATTTCAACTTCAACACACTTTTGAAGGAACCAGCCACGATTAGCATCTGTCCAAAAATCGTCGGCCATATTCTTAGACTTTCCATACAAATACCTCACCATCTTATGTTTTGCAAACTTAGTTGCCATATAGAGTGGCATCATTCCGTCTTTATTAGGGATCTCAATCAATCCCATATTTTTATCCACCATTGTCTTTGCTGTTTCTACATTTCTAGCTGTAGCTGCAAAACTAAGGGCAGTATTGTGATCACTATTCTGTAGCTCCAAATCTTTTTTATCCATCAAATTTACTAGATTTATCACAAATGCTTTCACATCCTTGGTGTTTTCTGCTGAAGCTGCAATGTGAAGCAGGGTTTCGTATTTTTCGGTGATAGCAAAACATAACAGATCTGGCCGTTTGTCAATAATTCTTTTAGCGGCCTTCCAATCTCCTGTAATTCCTGCATTGTATAGTGGAACACCAACCTTGATGTAGTCTTCTCTATGACCTTCTGTTTGGTTATTACATGTCACACCCAACATGAGAGACTTCAAACAAAAGAAGTGTAACAGCTAGAGTTTCTAATTAAATGTGATATTTATTTAAGAACAGACATCAAAACACCTATTAGAATGTCTTACACGATATAGGAGTAACAAAAAGTTTCACTCAATGAGAAATTACCAAGTAAATCAAAACGAGGTTGATTCGGCGTTGGAAGCGTGGGTGGTGGTGGAACTATCTGCTTAGGAATCAAAATGATAGTTTGTTGCTGCTGATGGTGGGTGTGGTGGTCTAAGGTATTGGCTGGAATTGCATGATCATAGCCAGTACTTGCGTTGCTCATCTTTTCGGCTGCAATATCACAACGATTAGTAATTAACATAACTGGAATGAAATCACAATAACACCAACCTTGATGTCGTCATGTCCTTTAATTCTAACAATTTTATCAAACATAGTTTGCCTCAATATAGCTTTTAAATTGACTAACCAACTTAATAGACTATAGAGTTAAGATCTGTTTAGTTGGGGGTAATTGAATGAAGGATTGGAGGGGGGATGGAATAGAAGAGGGATTTGAATGAACAAGTGTATGCAATGGATTGTTACCATTTATTTATCTTATTTAGTTAACCTATGATAATGAAATAAATTATTATTTTATATTGTTTGTTTGGTAGCCACAAAAACACGCAGAAATGATAAAGAGATGATAAATATACTCCTATCTATCTATATGTATATATATATATATAGGGGATGGATCTTGCGAGAAGTGATATTACAGCGAGAAGTGAAGGTATAACTCCATTAATCCCTAATTTCACTCCCTTTCATATGATGTTACATACATATATGTAGGTTGATTGTATTTATGTCTTAATTACACATTCAAACCTAACTACAAACATATAAATGTACCGAGCCACATTCAAACCTATGTACCTACACACATACAAACATAGATACACATATACAAACATACGTACCTACACACATACATATGCACCTACACAACGCATCTACACATAAGAAATGGAGTGAAATTAGAGATTAATAGAGTTACACCTTCACTTCTCGCTGTAAAAAGACTTCTGAAAAGATCCAATACACACACACACACACACACTAGTTTTTAATCTTCGTATTACGGAGGTTGCTTTATATTATTTGTTCTAATATTTATTTATTTTTTAAATTTTTTACTTTTTTTTATGTATGAAAGTTAATAATATACTTATGATTTGATGATAAATTGTCTCACAAATAAATGAGATGTTATAACTCGACTTAAAAGCTATATGAGTTTGATGAGACCCAAGACCCGTTTTATTTTTTTACTATAAAATTGGTTTTTTAATATAAATAATATATATATATCTCTTTTTAAATAAATCAGATATTAATTTTTAGTATATCCCTACTTTATAAGATTTTTATATCAAATATTTGGTGAGATTATTTTTTACTTTAATGAGATGTTATAACCCGTTTAAGAAATATCTGGGTTTGATGAGACCCTTACCCATGAATTCGGGTCAAATGCATGAGAAGTCTACATTTAAAAATCAAGCAAATCTGGTGACTTCAAAAAAAGGGGAGGCTACCACATCGCGACACGTAAGATTTTTATGGTTTGTTTATATTATATATATATATATATATATATATATATATATATATATATATGTGATTGATTTCTTTTGAGAACCGCTTTGAGTTTTAAGAACTTGAAAGAACTCAACGTAACAATTTTTTTTTTGAATTTGTTTTACACGTGTGTAATACGTAAGTGTAAGTAATTTACAAAAAATTACAGTATTTTTTTACACACCGAATCGACTTATTACACATATGTAACTAACAGTTAAACTTGCGTAATTATCAAAAATACTTACTCTCTCTTCTGCTTCATTTTTTAATTACATTTAATCTCAGCCACATATTTCATGTCATTTAATTAAATGTGTTGTCCAAATTTGAGTTCTTAAAGTTCTTACAACTCAACATGGTTCTCAAATTATCCCTCCCCTATATATATATAATTAGGATCATTTGAAAACCATTTTAAAATTGAGAACTTTGAGAACCATTTTATATCACAAAAAAAAACTCTTTACAAAAAAATAAAAGAAATATAAAACAAGAAAAAGCACGAAATAATAAATGTAAAGAAACCAAAATTTTTATTTTGCATCCCGTTTCATAAAAAAAATTTAAAAAAATCGATTTAGCAAAATTATACATATGTATAATACTTATTTTTTAATTTTTATACATGTTATTCTTTATACATATATGTACAATTAAGATAAATGATAATGTGCATATGTGAACATTATGTAAATCGAGATTAAATACAAATATACATATGTGTATAATTAGAGTTTTTTTATGAAACCATGATGAAAAATAAAAATTTTCGGTTTTTTTACTTTTTTAAATCTTTCATTTTTTTCGTTTTATAATATTTTTAAGAGGTTTTTTTTGTGTCACGAAATGAATCTCAAAGTTCTCAATTACAAAAGGTTCTCTTAGGATCCTCACCATATATATATATATATATATATATATATATATATATATATATGGATCAGGATCATGTGAAAATTATTTATAAATTGAGAACCATTTTGGACCACAAAAAACCCAAAAATTAAAAACAAAATCATAAAACAAAAAAAACGCAAAAATGAAAAAAAGTAAAAACGCTAAAATTCTTATTTATCATCTCGGTTTTATAAAAAAACGTCTTGGTATTGCTAAATTATACATATATGTATAATATGTACATACATTTTATTTTTATACGCATATATACAATTTAAGGTAAATAATAATGTACATATGTGTACATTACGTAAATAGAGATTAAATGAAATTATACACATGTGTATAGTATGAAGTGTTTTTTTTATGAAATTGGAATGAAATATAAGAATTTTGGTTTTTTTACTTTTTAAAAATTTTTGTTTTTTTTAAATAATCTTTTTACATATTTTTTAAAGGTTTTTTAATGGTCCAAAATGGTTCTCAAAGTTCTCAATTTTCAAATGGTTCTCTTAGAATCATTACTCATATATATATATATATATATATATATATAATACTATAATAAGAAAATGGAAATTGCGTCAATGGTGTTGGTTATGGCAGGGACGAGGGTGGCAGTGGCGACGGTGGTGGTGGTCAGATAGCGACAGTGTTGATGGTGACAGCAGCGGCAACGGTGACAATGGTGGTGGTGGCTACGACAACGGTAGTGTTGGTGGCAGGGAGGTCAACCAGTGGTGGTGGTGCTAGTGGGAGCAGTGGTGACGGTGGTAGTGCTAATGATAAGGTGGTAGTGGCGGTGATGACGGCAACGTGGTAGCTATGGTGGTGGCGGTCAGGTGGTGACATTGTTGATAGTGGTGGTGGTGGATGTTGTTAGGTGTTGGTTTGTGGTTATCATGTCGTTTTGTTAAAATATGGTGAAATAGGAATGAAATTAAAAGAAAAATGGAAGAGTGGCAAGAATGAATGGTTTTGATGAATTGAGATTCCTTATGTAATCACTTATTTCATTTCATTTACCTAAC
The DNA here is from genome assembly GCF_021521415.1 of Bidens hawaiensis. Lineage (NCBI taxonomy): Eukaryota > Viridiplantae > Streptophyta > Magnoliopsida > Asterales > Asteraceae > Bidens > Bidens hawaiensis. The sequence goes on from NW_027505540.1 coordinate 130,499, forward strand.
AAAGACTTTTTTTTCATTACCTAACAATGACTCATTTCAATTCCACCCTCAACTCCTACATACTAAACATTACCTAAATTATAGATTTCATTTTATTAAATTTCTACTAATTACATTAGAAGTCCTTAAACCAAGGGGTTTGTAACACTTTACGTCATTTACACTTATCGTCAATTTTCAGTTATGCTCATGTTAAATGACCAGTATGCCCTTATCTATTTGAAATTGTTTTTCTCATAAAACGGTGTTAAATGTTCAAAATTTACGGCACATGTGAAAAGTACATTTATTTTAACACATAATGAAATCTCATGAGACACTATGGATTGAATCGAATATACGCTATAAGAAGAAAAACTCATGGGGTGTGGGTAACTCGATTCGCCAACACTTGGGTCCGCCATTGATTACTTTAAATACTTTTGTTCCGAGTTATGTGAAGATACCTCTCACAAGAGAAAACTCATTTTTACTATAACAGTTGAGAAGTTACCTTCAAGTAGATTATTATCTGAACGAGGTAGGTTCGGCGGTGGTGGTGGTGGTGCCCGCGGTGAAACTGGCCACAAAACATTTGGAACGAGTTGGTTTGAAGAGCTGGAGCTTGTACCTGAGTCGTTCATCTTTTCAGCTGCAATGTTATAGTTATTAACAAGTAATTTAGCATGTCACAAGAACATCTAGACGTAATTTTGAAAATACCTTCGATTAATGAAGTGATCGATGAAGCCTCAAGCAACAGTGGAGGTCTTCATCCTCATTAATGCAGTTTCATGCTTCCTCCTGAATTTATTACGTCAAGTCAACTCAAGGTCAATACAAATTATTTATTGCTAAAATCTGCCTACCACAATAAAATGCGCAAAAGACAAATTCAGGATAATGCGAAGCAAGCAACTTGTGAATTTGAGAATAACTACGATTTAGGATCCCGTGCTTCGCGACAGGACCGTTAAATTGAACAAAAAAACATAAGTAAACATGTTAAACCATAAACTCGCTGCAAGTCGACGTAAAGTCAGTCTATATCAAGTTACGACATCGAAACTATACAAAAGAAATAAATCTGTCAATGCCAAAATATAACAAATTATCATATGTGGAACCAAAAAGACGTACCGGCATGTTACAGTTGCGAACCAACATAAATTATGTTCGTATCAGCGGTACCAACGCAAATTTGTAAGCATAAATTAGTAATCCAAAAAAAATATATTTTAAAGGTGAGCTAGGTGTCAAACGTTGAAATACGGAAATAAAATCATGCGACGATGAGATATTTTTAAATCATGAAAAAAGTTTCGGTCATTATAAAGACGAACTATAAAAAACATTAAAGCGAAATCTAAGAAAATCGTTTAACCAACAAATAAAATATGTAAAGCCGACCCTTGTCCAAGTTTAGTGTTTAAAAAAATATGGTTTGTTAAATATTTTAATAATTTGACAAAAAAAATTATAATAAAGGAAATAAAAACTATTATTTTTATTTATAGAATTATGATTTGTGAATTGATAATTATAATAATTAATAAAATATTAAAAAAATGAATAATAAATTAAATAGTAATTTTGTGAGAGAGATTTAATCTTCTTTTTAATATATATATTAATATTATGCGCATTTTAACCAATATAATACATTAAATATTAAGTACAAAATTCCAGCTACATCACACCACCCCATGTTTCTGTCACTCGTAATTTCATCAAGGCTGGACTAGCACAATGACTCCGCAAGAGAGCTCCTATGGATGCGTTGGCTGTTGAAAGAATTGGATTTGGCACAGGATCAACCAACCACTCAATTTTGTACTAATCAAGCAACACGTCACACAGCTAATGATCTCATGTTTAATGAACGTACGAAACATGTTGAGATGGATTGTTGTTTTGTTCATGAACGAGCTGATTCAACAGAAATTCAACGACACACAGTCTCAAATCGCAGGGTTATTCACTAAAGATCTTGGAGCATAGCAACTTCGATTTTTTACTTGACAAATTAGACGTCAAGAATTTACACGCTAGCTCCAACTTAAGGGGAGTATTGAGATTTGATTTATTCACTAAAGGTCTTGGAGCACATTTTTTTCTTCTTTTCCTCGAATCACTCCTAAGTCCTAACTTGTTGCTATATTTCCATAAATAACCATATTTCTATAGTTATTTATTCAATTCATTCTTCAATCACAATAATATACAGGAAACGAATTCGATCTTCTTCGATATCAACACTTTTTGGAATATACTGAGGTCGGGTTCCCTTGAATTATAACTACACTTCATATATTTTGCCATTCACATTCCAAAACAAACTTCAGTTACTATTATAATTTTACATAATTAGGATTGACCAAATATTAAAAAGAGTCACTACTACAAAAACAGCCATAAGATGCGGTGATTTTGGCCAAAAGGTGCGGTTCTAGGACCGCACCAAATAGTATCGAATTTTTTAATAATAGGACCCGCATCTTTTAGAAAACCGCATCATCTAACCTGCATAGTTATAACCGCACCTTTTAGCTTCAATTCTTTTTCTTTTAATTAGCTAGAAACAATATATATACAAAACCAAATTACTATATATATATATATATATATATATATATATATATACGGCTGCAAATCTTCAAATATACATCTACATACACATATTATTTTATAGATGTAAAGCCAAATAATATATTTAAAAAAAGGTTTCAAAATATCTAAAAATCATGTTTCAAAGCACCACAAATGCAATCCGCATACAAAAATCATGTTTCAAATATTCAGTTCACAAACTCTAACTTTCATCCTTGCAAGACACGACTTCAATCTTCATACTTGCAATGTAATCTGAATCCAAAGTCTTCATACTTGCCTAACAAAACAACATATTCAAAGTCTTTATAATAAAGTCACCTAAGATATAAAGTATTTAGTTCACAAAAAAGGGAAATTTCGTCATTAAAAAACCAGTGTCGTTTAAAACCCGAACAACACAAGTCAAAAGTTAATCAAACTTAAACCCTACTGCATACTAATATTTAAGCGAGTTTGTACGTGACGTGTTAAATATAAATGAACATAAAATGGTAGCATTTTGTACTTGAGACACTTTAGAGAGTTGTTCATGCCCGACCCTTCAACAATCAAACTCCAAACACCTTAGTAATCCACTGAGCCATTAATTCTACGACCATAGACTCGATGTTCTTATGAGAAGTAATCTAAATAAATAAACAAGGTATCTAAATGTATACATATAAATAGAAAAGTTGATATTTTAAATATGTAAAACGCTTACCTTTTCAATAAAATCATGTTAGAATGGTCTCAACAAACTACCACATATGTTTAATAACCATAAAACCACATTCCCATGCTTCTTTTTGTTGGTTGATCTGCAATTATAGTTCACAATTAATTATTTTAAACACTTGAAAATAAATAAAGTTGATAAAAGAGTAGAGAACATACATTCACCACTACCCAAGTAAATTTCTCTCGAAAGCATTATCAATGAGACCCGATATGGTGTAACTCTCCTTACGTTTTTCCCTTTTTAAAGAATCAACAATATAGGCGGTTGAGATACCCGGTTCAAATATTAAAAGCGTCCAATAAACACTAAAAAGAAGACATTATAGAACAGTTAAATATGTATGTATATGATTATATATATGTGTATGTACCGTGAAAAAGTAAATATTACCCTTCAATATATGGTGCAAGAAAATATCTTTTGTTTCCATGATATTTGAATATTTCTTGCAATGTTGTCGGCGTGGACGTGTGATGAGTCACGATGCACCTCATCAACCTAAAATTATAAACAAATTGTTATACTATGAAAAAATCAAACTAAATTAAAAAATAATTATTATAGTAAATGAGTCGACCTTTTGTGGACGATAACTTGAAGTGTCTGTGGTGTCATCGTCATGCATTTGTGGCGATGTATTTGCACGACCCTGTGACCCGCGACTTGAGTCCACTCTTGGGGCACTAAGTGACTTGCTAGGTGGCCCTTGGTTCACAAGCTACAATTTAACAAAAAAAAATATTCTAGTAATTAGTACTGTATTTATATACTAAAATATATTTTAATATAAAAAATACCCTTATTGCATCTCTTGGCCATTGAACGATCTCGTCAACCATGTGTTCAACTCGTTCAAGTTCACTCGTCATTGTCACACTGTAGACTTTCAACTTCTTAAATTCATCAATGACATCATCCACCGAAACCTTGACACAACCCTCCATTATTGTATCAGTGCTCGGCCACGACCAGACCATACCATCGGCCACCTTCTCTAGTGAATCACCCACTTTTAGTAACAACTCACAACTGGTGAGGCTCTGAAAAATCATTCAGAATTTTAGTAACAACTCACAACTAGTAACAACTCACCCACTTTTGGCAAACCATTCAACCTTTTTAATATATATAAAATTTATTTTAGCAAATTATAAATATATTACCTTAATAGGTGGATAGTCAACTCGTATATCAGGTCTAGCATCTACCTCGGGTACCAACACTTTATCATGATTCACGTTCTTAAACAATCCCCTATGAACTTTTGTATAACCTATAAATACAATATAACAAGTAAATTAATTTGAACAACTCATGATATATATATATATGTGTGTGTGTGTGTACACAAACACACATAGTTATTACCTATAATCTGGGATATGGTCCTTGATCGTACCCCATGCTCGGGTCCAATAACTCGAACTAGTGGGTCTTCCTTATTTTCATAATAGCTCCCATCCGCTATCATACTTTTCTCCACTTGTTTCTATTAAAAATTTTGCTAAAACATTAGACTATAATAATTACAAATCAAACTGAATTCATGTTTCATATAATTAAATAGCATAATCATTTACCAAAGTATCGGCCTTCTCAATTGCAACATCATCAAGTGAATACAACTTGGTCTCTTTGTTTTTGGTTGCGTGACCCATTATAAACAACTTTGAACGTTCGTTTAGTATTCCTTTAAGTACTGGGTAGCTTGATTCAAGTTGAGGCCATACAGTTTTCATCTTCCTTCTCATACCACTCCATCCATCGCGTCCTACATGTAGATTGTGTTTTTTCTTGCCATTGCTAGCTTTAGCTTTCTCTCTTATTTCCTTCACACAATCAACAAACTGGTATTAACTCAAAAATAATACTACTAGCAATAATAAAAATCTCAAAAATACCTGATATTCCTCGCTTGTCCTTTGTTTATAGAACTCCTCCCAGTCCTCAATTTCGATAAATTTTTATACTTTATAAGCTTTCTCTGTATCGGGCGTTGTGTTGTATATATAGTCTCTATCAAGCCTATGTCTAAAGTTAGTACCAAGTCTTGTAGCCCACCTCCTCATATATGCTTTCGGGGCATCAGTATCAATTATCCAATATTTCTAAAATTTAAACAACAGCAAGTTAAAAGTATTTATTAATTTATAGGTATTCTATATTTCTTAGAAGTTAAAATATAATTTGTTCCTTTACTTCTAACCATAGATTATCAAAATCTTTATCCTCAAATTTGCACATTTGAATATGACATGGAAAGAGATGCTGAACCTTCATCCCATAGAATGACCTGAAACGGCCGACTATTTCCGGATCATCGCTAGTGGGCTGATTATTTTCATCGAATTTTATAGATATCTTCTCATCGGGTATCTTCTTAAAACAAGCAGGTTCGTGCTTGGTTCTTAATTTTTTTTTTCGGACTCTTACTTTTGGTTCGTTTTTTTGCCATACTACATATGATAATTGAATTAAAGTCAAATACACATATTAAAAATCATAATCCGACAAACAACACATGCAATACACTTTAATAATACATGGACCGCATACAATATTTCAATCCTCAACCATACCAACCCAAAAATACAAATAGGGCAAAGAATTGTGATTTTCATGAGCAAAAACAATAAAAGAAGGCTTTACAAGACAATATTAGTGTTCAACTTTATTTTCAAGAGCAATATATAAACTTACTGAGAGTGGAGTACTAAAGCTTGAACTTTGGCTCGTCTAATATTACTAAAGCTTGAACTTTGGCTCGAATAAAAAGTTCAAATATTGAGCTCGGCTCAAATAAGTTAGACGACTTAATTAATTTGATACAAACTCGAATGAAGTTCATTTGCATTTGGAGTCAATAAACTTTAATCATAGAATTAATAAACTCATTACGATAAATAAAAGGTTTAAATGAAATAATACAAACAATCGACAATGTCTCATTAACATGCACAATCAAACACGCCATTTTTTATCTTCATCATTATTGTTTATTCTGCATAAAAAAATAATAAACTGCCTGTTATACTAAAAAGTAAGAATAAATTATACTAATTAATTGATTATATCAAACCTTTATCAACGTAAACCCCATTGATATCATCACGTAAGTTTGTGGTGTGCACAAAGTTGTCGTAATTAACTGGTTCAGTATCGACCGAAAGTGGTGGAAGATCATCAAAGTGGTCGTATTCATCCTCGTTAACAACATCATCAACACCAAGAATGCGTCGTTTACCTTGCAGTACAATATGGTATCTTGTTTTGCTCGGGTCCTTAACATAGAAAACTTGTGACAGATGTCTGGCCATAACGAATGGTTCAGATTTATAGCCGTGAGTTGCAAGGTCGACAAGTGTAAAACCATATTTGTCAACTTGAACGCCTGTACGGTTATTCACCCACTTACATTTGAATAAAGGAATTTTGAAACCATGATAGTCCAATTCCCAAATTCCTTCTATAACACCGTAATAAGAATCTTTGGCGATTTTTATCAATGTATCACGACGTTGTCTGTTGAAATGGAGATCGAAACGAGCCGAGTTCAAGCTCAAGCGTCAAACTCGGGCTCGGCCATTTGCATCCCTACACACACATATACATATATATATATATATAGTGCATACAAATAATCATAAATATGTATATGGTTATACAGAGAACATAATATATATAATCACATACACGGGGCAGGATCAAATATAAAAGCTTTTTTTATAACAAAAGGAACCAGTAAGTTTATGACACATGACACTAATAAAAATGTAAAATATTTCTAAATTAGTTAATTGATCTTTTAATACCAAGGTTACCAAAAATAGGTTACTTTTTTTAGAAGCGTTATCAAAAATATTTTATAAACTCATGATATTAGTGTTTGATAATCTAAGATTGTTACTTATTTTAAAAATATTAAAAAACAAAACCGAACTAAAGGTTTTAAAATTTTACATATGACACACCAATTGAATAAAATAGCATTTAGAAACAAATAGTCAAACACAAAATTAATTAAATTAATTAAATATGAATTCAAATTTTGAGCAAACAAGTAATTAAAGGCTGGGGAAATTTCAAGCATGATTTATGATTGCTTTTTGATTACTTGGGCTTATTTTGATTACTTGCATATATACGTATTATTAAAGAAACTCATCTAATCCAAAAATTTGATATAAAAAGATTTTTTCAAATTTGTAAATTTTATATTTTAAAATTATTATTGTTCGTACTACGTATTTGATTTATCTTTTACCTTTAATTTTGTTGGTTTCTTTCTTTTAAATAATTAATCTTATTTATGTAACACTTGATAAATCCCGTGTATTACTCGGTTCTTAAGCTAATATAAATATATACATAAATTGGATGTGGCTCAATGGTAGAGCACTCACTTTACTAGTGAGAGGTAGGGTGATCAAACCTCACTATCACCAATTTATATGGGAGATATGAGGGATGACCCTGGCTTGCTAGGGTTCGAGTCCTGATCTCACCCGGTTTTACCGACTCCTCGCTGTTGTGCCATTAGGCGGGTGTGGGGGTTGGTTTTATCCGGTGAATTCCTCATTAGGGTGGACCGCTAGGGGCTTCGTCCGTCCGGAATAGTGGCCGGCTCGGGCTACCTTTGGCCAATAGGGGCCACGTACGGAGTACCCGGCGTTACTTAGTTGGTCGTTAAAAAAAAGTACAAATATATACAAATTGTATATGGTGTAAGCTTGAGTAAGAGCCTTAACATGAGCTCATTTAATAAACAAGACCGGGCTTAAGCTTCACCTTTTGAGCTCGAGCCGACTCGCGAGCCAAAATTAACAAGCCTATAATTTTTATAATATATCTATTTACCAACCATTAATTAATATCTAGTAAACGAGGCGACCCCGGAGAGAGATCTAGCTTTCAAATAAAGATCTAAATGAGCCGAGCTCGAGCCTAGTCGAACTCAGGCTTGACTCGTTTGCACCTCTACACACACATATGTATATATATTATACTAGTTTGATCCTCCCATGTTACGGGAGTTTATTTAAAGTTTTGTTTTTAATTGTTTTGCTATTTTATAATGATTATTTTATTTTTTAACATAGTTTTGTTTTAATTTAATACATATATATTAGTTTGTTATAATATTTTTTAACGACTGAGTTTTATCAGTTGAGATGTTTAGGTTTTTTAGATTTTTAACGAACAAACATAAACGAACATGAGCATGTTGATTTTTTAAATGTATAAACATGAACACAAATATTTGTCTAATGAAAAAAGAGGCGTTGATGTAGTTGACGATGGTGGGTGGTATTGGAAGTTAACTGACGATGGAGATGATAGACCAACAACGAAGAACATGTAAAGCAGATAAATTAAATTAGGGTTTGATAATGAAATTGTTTATCAATAAATGAGATCGTATAACCCTTTTGAGGGTTATTAGAGTTTGGTAAGACACATAACCCGTGAAAATTATTCTTTGATAATTAAGGGGTTATTTTACAAATAAATAAGATGTTATAACCCGTTTAAGGGTTATCCGGGTTTGGTGAGACCCATAACCCATGAAAATTATTGTTTGCTTATGAAATAGTTTTACAAATAAATGAGATGTTATAACTCATTTAAAGACTATCCGGGTTTGGTAAGACCCATACCTGCGAATTCGGGTCAAATGCATGAGAAGCCTCAATTTATAAATCAAGCAATCTGGTGGCTCTAGAGAATGGGGGGAGCAACCTGAGAGCGACACCTAGGACTTTATGGTAGGCAATTATATAGATAGTTAGATACACACAAATAGGCATAAATATTTATATACGCATACAAATTACAAAATATATGCACATACTTATAAACAAATCAACAATAAATGCAATAAAATTTAGAATTTTTCATACCTTAATTAATTTGCTTGGTATTTGAATTATATATCTTGATCACTAGACAAATCGAACTTGATATCTGTATACATCAAAATAGATTTAACAATACATAAAAGTATAAGTTAAAACTAAAAATATATCTTCATGTTAATGGCAGTTGAGTTACGTACCAATTGGATGTTGTGAAGTTAATTGGAAGTAAATAAATAGATAAGCTAGAATACATAAGAGACTAGCTAGTTTAAAAATATAAGAGATTAATTAGTTTGAAAGTTGAATTTTAATTATCTGTTAGGAATTGGTTAATATCCAAGTGAACCGCATCTTTTTTCTAATCCACTATCAAAAGGTGCGGTTGTTGTTAGACCGCATCTTTTGTATCCGTGTGAACCGCACCTTATGTGATAATTTAGTTAAAAACCGTTTTATGTCAAAAGGTGTGGTTGAATTGTTGAACCGCATCTTTTGTGTTTTGCCTATCACATCTTATGCTTGTTTTTGTAGTAGCGAGTCTTAAAAAGTACATGAATCTTGGAAGAAAAGAAAAATAAATGATACAATGATTTTATTTTAATAGTAAAGAATACGTTTTTTGGGCTTAAAGAGATATCTAGATCGGTATGTTGAGTCAAAAACATCACCTAGAAGACGAAATTGCAGTATAGCAAACAAAATAACCGGCATGCCAGCCAAACCGGTGATAGTGATTGGTACCCATTTCACTTTTTTTATTATAAAGTACAAAGAAACTCGCACTAAACGCGACCATCATGGTTACAATAGAGAGAAAGAGCGTTGCAAGACCGAACATAAGCTTTTTTGGTAACGACTCCAAAAAATCGCGTTCGGCATAACGCGATGTGAGGATAGATAAGAACATGAGGATCGAGGTTGATGAGGATATTAAAGAAACTGCGTCTGAGATCACAAAAATAATAAGGGATGGTTCTTTGCGGAAAAAAGGAATACCAGTGTCCTGGTCGTATCCACCCGGAAGTGTAAAAGCAGCTGCAAATACAATGGTCGTGATAAGGGTTGCAACCACCATGCATTGAGATGCAGTATTTTTCATCCAATCCTCACCTTTGGTTACCAATTCAGCATGTTTCTTGGTAAACAAATCTTGTGGTGTTTCACCAGCTAAGTTCTTCCTTTGTCTATATTGAGGTGGGATCATTTGTTCTACCTCCTGCAAATTATTAAGCCATTTTAACGAGTCAAAACTCTTTTCCTACACGTGTTAAAATGGTATGGATCAAAACATATAAGTCTACAATACGACTCAGATAATTACAAACAATATTTGTGCATATTTAAAAATGGATAAATAATTAACACATTAAACGTGACTACGGAACCAATGTTTTTAAGCTAAGTTTTAAATAAAATGATTCAAAAGGTTTTATGCACTGTACACTAGACATGTACAAATCGATTTTTATTCTTTTAGTAGTTAACACAAACCGAGCTACATCTGGATAATGGGTAAGCGAGCAACAAGCTGCGCCGCTACCCCCTTTTGAATCGCAAAGCCTATTCTACTAAATATAAATCCTTGGTTCCTCGGGCTCTGCGAGTCACTGTGGACCACCTTCTGCACTCGCTCCAAGAAGCGAACCGCCTCGGGAGCTAGGGATCCAAAAGTGTCGAAGGCAAATGGAATGAACACGTGCTGATTCTCCAAACACGCTGTCTCATGCTTAGCTTTGGGTTGTAAACCGGTTTGGCCGAAACATAATCGGGTTGGAAACCAGTTTGTAGACAAGAATGCTTTAACTCTATCCGGACAGGTTTTGATCACGTTGGAACAGGTTTGGGATAAAAAGCTAGTTTTTTGGCCCTTTTTTTTTTCTTCTAAATATGGTCGTTTACAAATCAGTTTCAGGGAACAAGACTACAAACTGGTATACGAACTGGCCGGTTGGGTCGGGTTATAAACCGGGTTGGCAGAACCAACCAGGTTTTTTTATATCTACTGTACGCACTTTGGTTTGCCCGATTCATGACCCGTCGACCAGCTTTAGAGATTCCCGTTTATCTTAGATTTTTTTTATTTGACCAGTTTTTTTTTTTTTTTTTTTATATATTTAGCATATGAAGAAAGAATGATGTTTGATAAGCTTAATAAGAAAGATGTACCTTGAACCATAATAGCTCTCTTTGCATTTGAAAAGCAACTCCCGACATGTTTTGAAAGCGTTTTTGCTTGGCACTCTTTGCAACCATATGCAACATGTTATTGCCCTTTTTATCTTTAATAGGAGTTATTAAATCTTTCATTGCACCAATCTCATATAACAAGTTATAGATCTTTGCTTGACGACGTTTGATTGATAAGTGAAATATAGTTTTTCCTTTGTCGTCTTGTTTCCATATGAGATCAGGATATGATCGAATGAGCTCAATTATAAACCGTGTGTTGCCCATTTTTGCCGCAACAAAAACCACTCGGGAAGGGTAGCCTTTTATTGTATTTCCCGCCTTTACCGACGGCCCTCGGATTATGTCATCAATCTCACTCTTAGGCATTGCAGCAACTTTTTCCCAAATTATTCTTAATAATCGAAGGGCTTCACTTTCTTTTTCACCAGGTCCTACCTTTACACGTAACACTACAAAAACGTAAAAACAACCAAGAAGAACCTCATATCAGATACTCTTAGAGTCTTAATAGTTGATGACAAGAGCAAAATATTCATTATTATTATTTTTTAAGCCTGTAGTATGCTGCATGGGCCTTTATTATATTCAACATACGTATATCTCTAATCTTGATATCTATGGTAAGAATTTTTCAAAGCTCGTATACTTACTCGACTTAATGATTCGGAAGACAAAATTTGTTTTCTTCCCTTTAAGCGCGCGAGTCTTCTGAGCCAAAGCTAAGAGAACTCCAGTAAGTAACCCCTTCTTGGCTGTTAGTTCCGGGCGATCATCAACTATCTTTAGAGCAACATCTACAAGAGAATTTACGGTCACTCAATAGACTAAAAAGAAACGATCACCATTACAAAAACCACACGAACTTGAAAGAACTACTTACCAAAGATATCAGCTTCAACACATTTTTGTGACACCCAACCGCGATTATCATGGTCCCAAAAATCACCCCCCATTTTCTTAGAGATACCATACAAATACCTCACCATTTCAGGTTTTGCAAACAAAGTGTAGGGGTATGGTACTAAACCCGGTTTTACGACCCTAAATTTATTATGTTTGGCTTATTTTATTATATGGACTAATACAATGCTATTGGGCTGAGGGGGTTTTGTGGAGGTAACCCTAACTGTGCTAGGCCCATTAGGGTACCATGATGGTGGCCATGAGGCTCTCTATATAAGGAGGTCTCCACCTCCTTGTTAGAGGGTCATGCTCAATAAGAGCCACCACCCTATTTTTGTGTCTGTAAACAAGAGATCCTCAGGATTTCTTAGCAGTCACCTCCACACCCTCGAAAAGCCATTGCAGATCTCAAGCAATCGAAGAAGAAGATCAAGTCGTGGTTCGTTCATCTCGAAATCCGTGGAAACATCGTCATGGATCAGGTCAGATTCATTTCATGCTTCGACATTGGCGCCATCCGTGGGACGGCAACGAACTACCCTTCGATTTTCGTCTCGACTGTCAGATCTCTCCCAGGAAAAACCCAGATCTTGAAGTTTACAGAAAAAGGCTTCAAGGCTTGTTCTATTAAAGCTCAAAAAGATCCATAGATCTAAAAGAGGCTCCCAGATCTGTACAAAAAAGAAACTACCTGATTCGGATGATCAAGCCTCCGGATCTGTGATGGTTTTACAAATCTAGATCTAGATTACAGACCTGATTTACAGATCTAGATCTAGATTACAGACCTGGATTTTAGGTTTAAAATTACAGATCTCTCAAATTGTAGATCCAAAAATTACCAGACTTCCGCCGCCATGCACGCGCGCTCGCGGATTCTCACTCTGCAGCCATGCATGTGCCACCGCGGGAACCACCATGTGGGTTTCGCGCAAAAGACCTCCACCATGTGGGTTTTGCGCAGAAGACTGCCACCACGCATGCTCGCTGGCGGGTCACCATTCCGCCGACATGCGTGAGCGCAACTCTCCGCCATGCACGCGCGCCCGCGAGTCACCACTCCGTCGCCGTACATGCGCACATAAGGCCACGCGCCAAAATTAAAGGTTGGGAATCCTCATAAACCCATAAGGCCACGCGCCAAAATTAAAGGTTGGGGATCCTCATAAACCCATAAGGCCAAGCGCCAAAATTAAAGGTTGGGAATCCTCATAAACCCATAAGGCCAAGCGCCAAACTTAAAGATTGGGAATCCTCTTAAACCCATAAGGCCACGCGCCAAACTTAAAGGTTGGGAATCCTCATAAACCCATAAGGCCACGCGCCAAACTTAAAGGTTGGGAATCCTCAAACCCATAAGGCCATGCGCCAAACTCAAAGGTTGGGAATCCTCATAAACCCATAAGGCCAAGCGCCAAACTTAAAGGTTGGGAATCCTCATAAACCCATAAGGCCAAGCGCCAAACTTAAAGGTTGGGAATCCTTATAAACCCATAAGGCCAAGCGCCAAACTTAAAGGTTGGGAATCCTCATAAACCCATAAGGCCATGCGCCAAACTTAAAGGTTGGGAATCCTCATAAACCCGTAAGGCCACGCGCCAAACTTAAAGGTTGGGAATCCTCATAAACCCGTAAGGCCACGCGCCAAACTTAAAGGTTGGGAATCCTCATAAACCCGTAAGGCCACGCGCCAAACTTAAAGGTTGGGAATCCTCAAACCCATAAGGCCATGCGCCAAACTTAAAGATTGGGAATCCTCATAAACCCATACGGCTTCGCGCTGAATACAAGACCGAACGCGGCTCCGCTCCGCTCAACACGCCGTCATAATTAAACCTATTAACACAAGCCACGTCACATGCGCGCCACCGCGGGTCAACCATTCCGCCATTCTACATGCGCACCGCCATGATGCTTGAGCGCAGTCGCATGTCATGTAAGGCCCCGAACCCGGTAGCCCTACATTAGCGTCGGATTTACTCATAAACACAGTTCTTCAAATCAGAGTTTATTAAAACTTTTCGCAGAATATAAAACATCAATCATTTGTTACAAAACGTTAAACCTTTTCTTTGATACCATAACACAAAACTTTATATTTAAAACATCTTTACTTCTTTCTTCAGATGCCAGCCGTTCAATCCATGCCGTGTGTCATCCTCATGCTAACTCTGTAATCAGCTCACCTGCGTGCATACTAAAAGTCAGCTACGCTGAGTGAGTTCTAGTTAATCATACAATACCATACAATACCTTATTACATACATACGTACTTAACCTCATAACTTTCTTTCATACACACATAAGTACTCATATCTTCATTCTTACTTACATACTTTCTTTCTTACTTACATACTTGCTACCATACATACATACATATCTACAATCACTAACCTCAGTCTACCGAGAGTACGTTCATAGTTCACCGTCTATACCTGTACTCAAGGTCGTGAACACGTACAAAGGTCCGCAGTCCTTACCTATGTTCACCCTTTATGGTACGTGCAAGGTCCGCAGTCCTTCCCTATACCATCCTACATCCACAACACGTACAAGGTCCACAGTCCTCCCCTATGTTGCAACCTAAACCATAGCACGTACGAGGTCCGCAGTCCTCCCCTATGCTACCACAATACAACTACAGCACGTATAAGGTCCATAGTCCTTTCCTATGCTGATGCCTATCTATAATACGTATAAGGTCCGCAGTCCTTAACTACGTTGTCGTCTATTATCTGTAACACGTATAAGGCCCACCGTCCCTATCTACGTTTACATCTATCATCTACTTTACGTATAAGGCCCGCAGTCCTTAACTATGCCATCACCAGCCGAGTCTATGTCCGACAAAAGCTAGAGGGATTTGCCATCCTAACTTACTATGTCGAACGTAGAACTCACATACCATTCGTGTACCTGTATACACCTACTTCACATATACAATAATTACATCATAGCATAAGAACACCCTAGGCGTTCTTTACATCATTCATTTAACAACCATACCTCTTGTCGATACGTGCAATATCCGAAGATCGTTCACGCCCCGACAAGTATTCATTTGTAATGTTCATACATCTTCGATGTATAATATTCGTACCTTTATTTTTGACCTGACAGTACGCGCAATATCCGAAGATCGTTCGCGTACCGACAAGCAACCATTCATATCCATCACATATATCACATATGGCATACACTTATCACTTAGGATAAATGTATTAACAACACATCGAGTATGCACACAGCCCCGAAAACATAACACATAAATGGGGCTAGGAACTCACCTGAATACTGTTACGCTCTCCGTTAATAGTTATTCCCCTCTTGAGCTGTGCACGGCTAACTGTATAATATTTACACGTATCAATTAGCTACTACTACTTATGTTGCGTTTCTATCTTTATATGACCCACAACGAACGGGGGTCCGGGGGCAGCGCCCCTGGTAGCGGGGTTCTAGGGGCGGCAGCCCCTAGCGGGGTCCAAGGGGCAGAGCCCCTGGCTGGGGTTAAGCTGCCAGGTCAGCTTGGAAAAATTTTATTTTCGATAACTGCCTTAACACATTTTCCATTAGGTTTTTAATTTATTTTCTAAACGAACCTCACTTCAGGCGAAGTTAAACCTCGGGCGAACTTGGCTTCAGGCGAAGTTAAACCTTAGGCGAACTTGGCTTCAGGCGAAGTTAAACCTTAGGCGAACTTGGCTTCAGGCGAAGTTAAACCTTAGGCGAACTTGGCTTCAGGCGAAGTTATCCTTAGGCGAACTTGGCTTCAGGCGAAGTTATCCTTAGGCGAACTTGGCTTCAGGCGAAGTTATCCTTAGGCGAACTTGGCCGTAGGCGAAGTTATCCTTAGGCGAAGTTACGCTTGAAGGCGAAGTTACGCTTGAAGGCGAAGTTACGCTTGAAGGCAAAGTTCATCAGGCGAACTTAATCTTGCAGGCGAAGTTGTCGCGCTGCAGATCTGTTTGCCCATAACTCCTTCGTTTCTTAGCCAAATAACTCGATTTTGGTACCCACGGAACCGTATGATCGGCGCCTACAAACCCCAACCATCAAATCGGCCTAAAATCGACGTTTTAGGGGTCTGATTTGGGCAGTTGGGTTTCGGTTCCGGTTAACCCATCCAATCCTAACCATTTTCAGTAATAATAGCTTTGTTAGATTAGTTCTTACCTTACCAACTCAGATCTATCAACAAATCCTGGGTTCTCGGCTTCGAATCTAGATCGGTTAGAATGTGTGTGTTTTGAGGGTGTAAGGAGTGTGTGTTAGGGAGTTTGGTGAGAAATGAGATATTTTGGGATTTTGGGGGTATTTATATCCCTGAAATCCCATTCTCATTTAACCTATCTCAATTAACCCAAGTCCATAACCCACTTCCATTACCCGACACTAGCCCGACCCATACCAACTCCTATTCTTTTATTTATTTCCTGATAACCCGAGTAAACTTCCCATCTATTAATAAGTAATATAATTAATATTACCTTTTAAATTTCGGGATGTTACATGTCACATGCTCATGCACCACTTATGCTCACGCATCACATATGCTCACACATATTACATATGCTTACGCATCACATGCTCACGCATATCACATCAGCGCACGCAACATCTGCGCATGGCGCATGGCACAGCCTGTGCGCACGCGCATGCAACATCTGCGCGTGGCGCATGACACACAGTCTACGTGTACGCGCATGCAACATCTGCGCGTGGCGCATGACACACAGTCTACGTGTACGCGCATGCGACATCTGCGCCTGGCGCATGACACAGCCTGTGCGCACGCGCATGCAACATCTGCGCGTGGCGCATGATACACAGTCTACGTGTACGCGCATGCAACCTCTGCGCGTGGCGCATGACACACAGTCTACGTGTACGCGCATGCGACATCTGCGCGTGGCGCATGACACAAAGCCAAAGCTTATGCACAAGCGCATGAAACATCTGCGCATGACACAAAGTCTACGCGCACGCGCATGCAACATTTGCGCGTGGCGCATGACACACAGTCTACGCGCACGCGCATGCAACATCTGCGCGTGGTGCATGACACACAGTCTACGCGCACGCGCATGAAACATCTGCGCGTGGCGCATGACACAAAGCCAAAGCCTATGCGCAAGCGCATCTGCGCGTGACACAAAGCCAAAACCTATGCGTAAGCGGCACAACAAATGAGAATAGTCTAATCCCAAATCAGGATCAGGACAACTTTATTTAGCAGCAATGAACTAGGGGACTATCGTGGTATACCACCACTACATTATCGCGATGGAAGACATCCGAATCTTAGGGCGGGAGCCTAACAATATCCCAAACGGCCACGCGCTAATTTTATATGTTTTTGCAGGTTCGGCTACGAGTCGCACAAGCACATATGTCATTATTATTATCTGGCCGACTGCGCCTCCATTATTATTTTGAAAACAAGCTGGGATAGTCATCCTGCGTAGAAGAGGCCCTTGTGGGCCAGTCATTATCGTCATATTATAGCTCATAAGCCGCAACGTGCGCAAGCTTCATTATTTTATAGCTCGTAAGTCGCCTCGCGCGCAAACTATTGAGCATCATTATCGAGATGCGCGCTCTATCTTTTATCAAGCCTTGCGCCACTATCGTAAGTCGACATTGCGCGCAAGCTTCATTATTTTATAGCTCGTAAGTCGCCTCGCGCGCAAGCTTCATTATTTTATAGCTCGTAAGTCGCCTCGCGCGCAAGCTTCATTATTCTTATAGCTCGTAAGCTACCTCGCGTGCAAACTATTAAGCATCATTATCGAGATGCGCGCTCTATCTTTTATCAGGCCTCGCGCCACTATTGTTATGATGCGTGCTATATCTTATTCATGCCAGTGCACCATCATTATCATAAAGATCACAACATGTCACCATCATGGAGAAAACCTCCCAAAACTCAAAGACAATAAAGACAAGGCCGAAGAAAAGGGAAAAAAACCGCCTCATGTCCTAACACACCTTATAAAGTCCAGCGCTCCACCTAAACGCTTGCACGCCTAGGAGCAACACTGGACTTGGGGGGGCTTGTAGGGGTATGGTACTAAACCCGGTTTTACGACCCTAAATTTATTATGTTTGGCTTATTATATTTTATGGACTAATACAATGCTATTGGGCTGAGCGGGTTTTGTGGAGGTAACCCTAACTGAGCTAGGCCCATTAGGGTACCATGATGGTGGCCATGAGGCTCTCTATATAAGGAGGTCTCCACCTCCTTGTTAGAGGGTCATGCTCAATAAGAGCCATCACCCTATTTTTGTGTCTGTAAATAAGAGATCCTCAGGATTTCTTAGCAGTCACCTCCACACCCCCGAAAAGCCATTGCAGGTCTCAAGCAATCGAAGAAGAAGATCAAGTCGTGGTTCGTTCATCTCGAAATCCGTGGAAACATCGTCATGGATCAGGTCAGATTCATTTCATGCTTCGACATTCAGTCACAGCTGGATTTGTTTTCACCATTAACATTGCTGTTTTTACATTTCCAGCCGCAGCAGCTAATGCAAGGGCAGTATTGTAATTTTTATTCTGTAGCTCTAAATCCTTTTTTCCATCGTAGGCACCAGATTGGTCACAAATTCTTCAACTGCCTTGGTGCTTTCTGCTGATGCTGCAACGTGAAGCACTGTTTCATAATTTTCGGTGATGGCAAAACGTGTAAACTCTTTTTGGTTCTCAAGAATGGGTTTAGCAGTCTTCCAATCTCCTTTGATTGCTGCTTCATATGGTGGAACCGCAACCTTGATGTAGTCTGCTCTTCGTCCTTAAATTGCAACACAATTTCATGTTGTTGATTCCTTTTTCAAAAAAAAAAACAAAAAGGGTTAACCCAGATTATGCCGTTATATAAGATAGTGGCTTCAGAGTTGAAGTTGCTAACTCAAATAGCGAATTCGCTAGTCGGGTTGAAGTTCACGAAATTTTATCTTTTTGCTACTGAAGTAATCGTATAGTGAAATTGCCATCTGAAATAGCGACTCCAATGGTGAAAGCTCCAACATAAGAACCACCCAATTGTCGAGTTTTTTTACCAAAATGGGTGATGGGGGGAAAGTATTTATCAAAATGAGTGATTTGAAAAATATTTATCAAAATAGGTTTTCTTCTTAAACTTATATTTTCTCATTTCCATCTTTATTGAGTAAAATAATTTATATTTAAAGTTTTTATATAAAAAACATAGATAAAATAAAGAGTTAAAAATAATAAAACTTTTATTTTATATTTTATTTCGTTTAAATCACAAATAATCAAAACATAACATGCTTTTGGAATTTTATTTTCTTAAATTCATATTTTTATTTATTTATCAAAACGGAAATCACTTCTGTTCGTAATTATTTTTTTTTTTGGCTTTTCATTGCTTTTTTTCTTTTATTGTTTTTCTTTGATGGTTTTTTTCATATATATTAGGATACGTCACGTTTATAAATGATAATGCAACTGTTGAATATATATTAGGGTACGACACGTTTTAAAAAAAAAGATAGTATTTTTATATCATAAGCTATACGAGTGTCAGTAGTTAGTACTTTATTGGTATTTGCATGAACCGAACCAATTTTGACTGAAGATCGGTACCAATACCGGTATCGGCATTTGTTTTTGTGATTTTAGTTGTTGTGTATAATTATATTTCTGGCAAACCAAATGAAGTTCGACTAAATAATATCGATATTAAATCAAACTCCATTTTTAGATACTCTTGTATAAGAAAACAACTTGAAGAAATAGCCATAATAGAGTAATTAAAAAAACAGAATAAAAACCAAAAAAAATCGTTTTCAATCGATTTTTATTTAAAAAAATTAAATAAAAAAATATGAACATAAGAAACTGTTTCCAAAAACGTTTTTTAATATTTTTATTGAACTAAATGAAAAACAAAAATTAAAAGTTCTATTATTTCTTTTTCATATTTTATCTATGCTCTTAGATAGAATTTTTAATAAGAATGGTTGTATTAAATAAGATTAAGAGTGAGAAAAAATAAGTTTATAAAGAAAAACTTATTTTAAAAAATACTTTTTAAATCATCCATTTTGGTATATACTTTTCCCTTCTCCACCCATTTTGGTAAGAACTCCCCAATTGTCACCATGGAATTCCAAAAAAAATAAAATTGTAATTTAAAAAATGGGTTTACCTTTCTAGAAATGATTGCCCATTTACTTAATTATTTAGTGTTTACCATAAAAGAATTGATCTACTTTTAAAACTTTTATTTAGACCACTTTTCAGTTTACCAAAAATAAATTTGATTTGGGTTTGGTGATTTTGAATTCAGTATCCATATATGGCTGGTTACAAGAGTGGTATTTTTTTTTGTTAAACACTATATTATCTATCTCTAACAAACCCATTGACAATATAAAATCCTAGCTAGAGATCTTGAGGTACAAAAGAAACTACACACGAGGTGCTAATAAAATCCAATATTAATTGAGAAATATTATTACCTTCAAGTAGATCAGCACGAGGTAGGTTCGGTGGTGGTGGCGCCGGTGGTGGCACCGGCGGCGAAACAATGGGAACAATTGTATGGTTCAGCTGCAGGTGGTAATTGTTGTTCATCTTTTCACTTCAAGTAGTTTTTAACTGGAAACAAATCACAACATCTAGATGGTACCTAGCAATGATTATCGGAGTGATCTTTGAAGGGAGTTTATCTAGGTGAAGTCAACTCAATGTCATTATTTATCAAAGGATAAAATGGTGATGTGTAATTACAAACTTTAGTGGGTGACTTGGAAGGAAAATGCTGAGCACCTTCTTCATTTTATTATTATTATTTTATAAGAAGTGTAATATTTTATTGGTACTTTTAAACAAGTTGTATCAATCAAGAAAATACAAAATATTTTACATATAGGTTTAACAAAGAAAAATTAAATTGAAGCTTGAAAACTGGTTTAAGTAAATGAATCATCAAGTTAAAACTAGGCACGCCACTAGGCTGTTAACAAACCCAATTGAATGTTGGCTTTCTCATACTTGGTTTGGTTTGAAGTTAAGCCGAATCGAGCATATAGTATTTAAAGAAACAAGCAACATTTTTATGCTTAAACTTTGTTTGGTTTAAATCATAGCAGCTTGGTTTGGCTTAGTTTTGTTTGGTTTCGTACAATGTTTTAAATTTTAGATTTCTAGAACTTCAAAATGTCTAAGACTTCCAACATTAACGCCTTGTTCTTGAGTTTTTTAACCAAGGAAAGAAAAGGAAAGGAGAGGGAAGGATAAGAAAGGGAAGGGAATGATATTTTTTTAATTATGTGTGTTCTTGAGTTGGAAGGAAATTAAAGGAAAGGAAAGGATAATTATGTTATCCTTAGTTATCATCCCATTTTTGGGAGAATAACTTATTGGGAAAATACATTAATGTAATCTCTCCTAACTCCTCCTACTCATTTCCTTTCCATCCTAAAAAAAACTTAAGAAAACCTATTTTTTAACTATCCTTAGTTTTCATTTCCTTTCCCTCCTTTAAAAAAACTCAAGAACAGGGCGTAAGAACATTTTTGGGATTGAATTTGAAAAATGCTTATTGACTAATAACTTATTGGTGTTTTCGAAAAGCCAATAAGTTAAAATGTGTTTGACAATCATAAAAATATTTTTTATTTAGCTTTTTGAGATGGTTAAAAATAAGTTTTCAAAAAGCCCAAATTCTGGTTTTTTAAAATGGCCTTTTGAAAAACCCAATAAGCATTTTTCAAACTTAATCCTAAACATGCCCTAAAATGTCTAAAACTCAAAGTCAACACATATAGGCTTAAAAATTGAGTTTTGAAGTCAACACAAAACAGGAAAATTTTAAAAATTTTAAGAAAAATAGTATATTTTTATATACGTGCATAAAATATATATGTAAAATAATAAATAAAAAACAATTCAAGTAAAACGAACCGGTCAAACGAACCGAACAGGGCGAGGCTTTGCTCTTGCTTGGCTTGTTTTCAAACCGAATCGATTCAAATGGCTCATTTCCAAACTGATTTGATATCGAACAAGCATTTTTTGAGCAATTTTCAAACGACCTCCAAACGAGCGGTGAGCAGTTGGACAACCCTACACAACACATGGCATGCGGTATGTTATTTATTTATATAGGAGTAAATTAATTATTATTTCAATAATAAGGGATGAATCATGCGAGAAGTCAATCTCAACCATTGATCATCTCCTAGTTGTTCAAATCATTAATACCCCTAATTACTCCTAAATTATTTTACATATTTATTTTTGTAGAAAGTTACAAATTTTAGAAAAGATAAATGTGGCATTCGTAAATTTCGGGTCACTTTGTATTCATTGTTTGTATTCGTTTAGTCATTTAAACCGACCCGTTTTGTAAACCAAAACCCTTGACATAATCAAAATGATGAATTTTATATTACAATATTGTTTTACACTTGTTGGGTCTTGAAAACATCCTTTTCGGGCCTTAAAACGCGTTAAAAACCAACTCCGGGGGCCAAACTGTCATTTTTGAAAGTTTAAAAAATATTCCAGCCTCCACCCCGTCGCGCCGCGCGATGGGGGAGCCTCCAACGGTCGCGTAGCGCGAGCTTCTTCAGCTGCATCTACGGGTTTTTGTTGTTTTGTGCTTGTTTTGACCCCTTTTTGCATGAAACTTCTTGTGTTTAACACCCATATTTGACCACCAACATTACCCTATATATACACACCCTTTCCCCTTCATTATTCCTTGCTACATCTCCAAAAACTCTCTCAATTCTCCATAGATCCAAGGTTGTTTTATTTATGTGTTCTTGAAGGTTTGACTTTCAAATGTCAAACAAAGTTTAATCTTTCATTCTATTTAGCTTATGTAGTCTTATTAATACTTGTTTATGGTGGCACAACATATATATAATACACACCCCTTGTTACCTTTGGTAGTTACTTCTACGACTCCGGTTGGTTAAGTTTCGGAACTCGTAAGGCAATGCTTCATGGAGGACTTCGTGTTCTTGATATATATATACACACACATAACTTGTTTGCACATAGTAATCTTGTTTAACTTATGATCTTTTAGTTTGTTTGTCATATTTATGAAATTCCATGGTGGAGGTTTGTAGAGACTAACCTCGGTTTAACCGTAAATAATCCAAACCGTGAACCGAACTTGTTACTAGTTTTGTTAAATAATTGTTTTAAATATGCTTTATGTTAGATTTAAGTTCTAAAATTCATTTATACAAGTTCTTGGTTATTTGGGCATGTGGAGACCATCAAGGAACGTATTGTGAGATGGAAACCGAACCGATCCGATTTTTACTCTCTTAAGACACACAAGTGTGTTTTTAGCTATCAAGACTTGTATATTTATTTAAAAATATTTTACAAACTGATTTTAATTATTTTCTTAAGTACTTGGAAATGTTGGATCCAACTTGATCTCATAACATAGTTTGGACCAACAAAACCGAACACTCGCTTAACGTGCGTTGTTAGTTCTAAAACAATAGAACTACATACTTGGTTAAGTCTTTATAAGTTTTATTGAGTTACCTCATAACATTCATTATTTTGGAAAATTGACTTTGGGTTTGACCAGTTATCAACACCCGAACCAACAACCCGAAACATTCGTTAAGGACCCATTTTAGTATCTTTATCTCAAAGGAACTTGCATCTTTGCATTTTTCCCACCTTATTACTTAACATAGGTAAGTAAATATTAAGGTTAGATACTTTGACCCGATTTCGAGCAAACATACATTTTAAAGAGGTTATTATTATAAATTCTTAAATAGTTACATTTTAAACCTTGAACTTTACTTGTTTACTTTTCGCAACAATTATTTTATTTAAAGATCTTCAAGACAACCTTTCTAAACCCAAGACTCCTTTCCTTTTAGGCATTATTCGTTTAACTCATCATTACGGCAAATTTCCAAATTATCATCTTTCAAGTTTATTACTTGAATGTGAGTACTTTCATACCCCATTTTCTATCTTTTGTTTTAGGATGACATTTCATACTTATTCAACTACATGATTTATACTTGAATCTTAAATCCAAAAACATTATTGTATACCTTACTTAAATAATTGTTCGATATGGTGTTCTATGATTATATGCCTATGTGTTTATCGCTTTTGGTTGGTGGAACTATAAAATCCTAGACTATTTGGCATCCCCTTATAGCAAGGTGTCTTTAACGTAATGCAATTAACGATAACTATAAAATCCTAGACTATTTGGCATCCCCTTATAGCTA
Source organism: Bidens hawaiensis (assembly GCF_021521415.1). Taxonomy (NCBI): domain Eukaryota; kingdom Viridiplantae; phylum Streptophyta; class Magnoliopsida; order Asterales; family Asteraceae; genus Bidens; species Bidens hawaiensis. The sequence goes on from NW_027505540.1 coordinate 155,023, forward strand.
GGTGTCGCTAATGTAATTCTATTAGTGATATCAATTTATCTAAGTTATTGCTTTTATTTATTGTTTCGTATACAAGTTTTGTGGCTTTTTATCACTATGTACTTATATGCTCAAACTTATGAATTGCTCACCAACCTTTGTGTTGACAAACTTTATTTTATGAAATGTTACAGGTGTGACTTTTATTGACTCAAGGACTTGACGAAAAACGTTACCAAGACTATTAGGATATTAGTAAAACGAACAATATATTTGTTTACTTGTATTCAATTTGTTTGTATAAACGAGATGTGTTGTTTATTAAGTTATGAAATAAAATGAGTTGATTAAATATTGTCACTATTAAATAGTGTCTTGTGTATTTGTCCAATCACGTTGCACCCCGGCATGTTCCGCCGCCTTTGGTCGGGGTGTGACAGATTGGTATCAGAGCCACAAGACTATAGGATATGTGGTTAGACGTAACGACCTAGTATAATTTTTTTTACTTTAAGGTCCTTATACGTGTTGCCTATACGTGTTTACCCTACTTGATTGTTCAATACACTTGTTTATTTATATACTTATTTATTTCATCAAATTGTATATATACACAAATACTCGAAACATACTAAGGTATCCTTACATTCCTTTGATAAATTTTATATATATATATATATATATATATAATATATATATATATATATATATATTATATATATATATATATAAATATACACACATACATGCGTTTTCATAATAATCTAAGGTATCCTTACCTTAATTTTTTTTAATTTTATATATACACATACATACACTTTCATAATAATGTAAGGTATCCTTATCTTACCGCGAAAACATTAGTTTTTATTATGTTTTATGGATCACGAACTTAACTTGGGTCCCGTTGTTTCAAATCTCCTTAAAGATGGTCTTATATGAGATGACCACTTTAAGTAGTCGAATGCGAGCATTCCGGTCGCCATCCTAATTTTCGGTGTTAAAAAATAGAACCACGGTGGTTCGTGGACTAGTTTTTTGACATGACGTTGTATTCCGATTTATTATAATTGTTACAATCGTTATTTGAGTCGAAAACATGAAAAAGACGCGGTGGTACGTGCACATGTTTAGACTCCAACAAGGTGTTTTTGTAAAAAGGTTTTAGTGTCGGAAAATCAAGTCATGGTGGTTCATGCACGATTTTTCCGCCTTTAAATCTTAAGACATTATTTACATATTTCAAAGATATAAACAATTTTTCCGTTTTATTTTGTCATATAAATTCTCATCACGAAATTCTCATTTATAAAATTCTATTTGACCGTTATGATTCATCCTAATATGTTTTGATTTCACAAGGTAAAGTTTTTATACGAATTTTCTCATATTGATTTCACACCACGATTTTATTACAATTTCGTTTATTGTCATCTATTCAAAATAAGTTTATATATATATATATATATATATATATATATATATATATATATATATATTTATAGGGTTAGTATCATTTGAGAACTCCAAAAAAGTTAAGAACTTCTAGGAACTCATAAGAAACAAACATTTTTTTTTAATTTTTTTCATATATTAACATTGTTTGAGACTAGTTTTACCATATTTTATATATAAATATGTTATTATATATATAAATCACAAGTTTACATATATGTAAAATTTATGTAATAACAACTTTACATATACGCAGAAAAAAGTTAAGATATGTGTAAAAACTAATTTTCATAATTGTAATCGTAATTAAAGATATAACTACACTTAAATAACACTAACATACAAAAAAATTATCGAAAATGTTAATTTTCAAGGGTTCCTTCAAGTTCTTAAATAATTTAAGAGTTCTGTAATGATACTCATCCTATATATATATATATATATATATATATATATATATATATATATATATATAGGGGATGGTTCAAGAGAGAAGTCGTTTTATTGCGAGAAATGCAAGAAATAAATATGAGCCATTGATTTTGTTAATCAACGGTAGATAATAACAATGACATATTTGTAATAAATAAGAAAGTCAAGTCAATGGTTTTAAGTTAAAATGGGCAGTTTAGTCTTTTATGTTTAGACATATTAAAAGCAACATACATCCTAATAAATTACATTAACTACAATTTAATAAATTATAATATATACACCTTTAAGTATTCTTATATTATAATAAAATTATAGAAACACAGTGTGATCATGCGTGATTTAGAAACTAATGGGATGTTTATAAAATTAAAAGAAAAACAGTTGCCTTTAATAAAATAACAAATATTTTAACAAACCAACACAAGAAACTAATTTACATATACTAAACTTTTACACTATACCATCTAAAAATATCCTCACATAAATTACTATGTAGGATGTGTACGTGTAGGGACTTTGTGAGGATGTGTCTGTATGAGTTTGATGGTAATGTGTAGGAAAGTTGGTAGGTTATGTATATGTGGGTTAATATTGTGATTTGTGTAGGTAATAACATGAAATAGTTGTGTAGGTTAATATTGTGATCAGTGTAGGTTTTTATTTTGTAAAGGTACTGTGTAGGAAATTTGGGAGGTTGTGTATGTATATGGTAACCTAGTATTAAATTATTTTAGCTGACAATGTCAGCATTTGAATGATGTAAGATAGTGTATGTATTATAGTAGTGGTTGGTAAGAATATTTGTGTTTATTATAGTGTAGGATTTTATTGAGCTACGTGTATGGTATATAAGTAGTGTGTGTAGGGTAGTGTAGGGGGGTTGAGTATCTATGAATGAATGAAGATTAATAATTTATATAAAAAATAAAAAAAAAATTGGATATGACTATAATCAAATCCATAATCATACGTTTCCTAAGTTTTAAATTAATAGATAAATAATATAAATTATAATTGTTATAAAAAATTAAAACTTCCAAGCAACCATTAATTGTTAACATATAAAACAATTAAGATGTTTACCATTATAATCCTATATTTAATTAAAAGAGAAAACAAATATAAAAAATCTGATTGATTGAAGTGATTTCTTACATTTCTTGCAATAAAACGACTTCTCTCATGAACATAAACATATATATATTGAACTATTCATAATGATTTTATTATGTCACCCTTGTTCATTAGGACTATTTATAAACCTAAATTTTGATCATGTGAATTTCATCATATTAAAAAAGTTTTATGATAAATTTTACCTTAAATTCTCAAGTAAACTCCCATTATATAGATTCTAACTTGCCTTTAAAGTTTTTATACAAGTTTCCATAAATATCTTTATTTTTAGGAAAATTGGTTTTAAATACTCCCAACTATGCCTTATTGGCAAATAACAGTCCCAACTTAGCACTTGGCTGGTGACAGTCCCAACTAATGTTGTATTTGTTTTCAATGGTCCATGACTAACGGATGATTAACTCCGTTAGTCTATGCTTACGTGGCATGCTGTGTTGTCAAGACCTTGATTATGTGGCATCTTACATGGCAACAGGAATAATAATAATAAATAATAATAATATAACCGGCGTTCACCATCTTCTCCATCCCCACACCGTGTTCTCCGGTGACACCTTCGCTGCAACCCTCACCATCATCCGACGAGTCATAATCTGTCTCTATGTTTACAAAATCCTAATTCCGGCAGATTTAACATGAAAAAAAAAGGTTTACACTAGCAGATTTATATCCATTTACCAAAACCCTAAATACCATGTTCACTTTAAAATTTTCCGATTGAACGCCAATGATGTTGTCGGCCGTTGAACTCAACGCCACGGTGGTGGTGCTTTCATCTGACCGAAATTGCAGTGATAGCTCTGAACCTCCATTTGTCTCTGTCGCCATGGTGGTGGCGCTTCGTTCTTTAGTTCCTCCCGGCCCGGATCTGGTGTTGATAAGAAAAGAAAGAAATAGATAAGTGAAGACCCAGATGCGATTGATTACCCATATCATGTAATTGAAGAAGAAGCTTGCAGATCTGGGTGTGGTTGAGTGTGTGTGTCTGTGTTGTGAGTTTGGTTTTAATGGTGGAAACCTGGTGTTGCACCTAATTGGGGATCAGAAAGATGAGTGGAGATTATTATTATTATTATTATTATTATTATTATTATTATTATTATTATTATTATTATTATTATTATTATTATTATTCTTGGTTGCCATGTAAAATGCCACGTAATCAAGGTTTTGACAACAAAGCATGCCACAGAAGCATCAGACTAACGGAGTTAATCATCCGTTAGTCGTGAACCATTAGAAACAAATACACTATTAGTTGGGACTATCACTAGCCAAGAGTTAAATTGGGACTGTTATTTGCCAATAAGGCATAGTTAGGAGTATTTAAAACCAATTTTCCTTATTTTTATAACGATCCCGTTCATTTTCGGAACTATCATTTCACAATATCTATTATTTAAATTTTCCTCACGACATTTTATTAAACTATATTATATAATATACATGGTAGAATTTTCGTTACCCAAATTTGTTTTCATAACAACTTTCATCATGCAATCTTTGGTTCATTATAAATTTTCATGAATGAAATTTGCGTCTTACGATTTTTCCCGTTTTGAATTTCCTATGGTAGTTTCGCCTTGACTTTTCAAAATATTTACAAACTTATAGCTTGTAAGTTTCTTGAAATCCTTATGCAAAACTTCATAGAAATTCTATTTTAAAGACAAAAATCGTTTACTTGTGATTTCTTAATTTACAATGACTATCATTTTAACTTACCATGATATTCTTCGTTACACGATATTAAATAACGAACTTGGTAAAATTTTCATTTCGCAACTTTATATTCCCAAAACGACACTCATCATTCAATGTTGATACCTCATAACAAATTTTGACATTCAGTTCACTTATTTTAAATTTTCTCATACCCAAGAAATTTTGATTTAACCTTTATAAAACTTATTTTGCTTCCTCATGACAATCGACACTTATTTTTACAATAAACTTCAAAATGCAAACTCTATTAACTTAATTTCCCACGATATTTTCCACTACTTAATTATAAGCAATTCAAGAACGATTTACGTTACGCGGGTTGGTTTATTTCAAATTTTCTTGAAAATATTTTACAACTTAAGCCGACCCGACTTATCATGACAACTCTCGTTTTAGTGTAAAAAATTTAAGTAAATTTTTTTTATATAAACTCAAATCTTAATATTTTTTCCTTATTTTATATAAAACTTTACGTTCCAAACAATCGTGTGAACCTCCTAAATAATTCTCTCTAACTATTATGCAACCTTTTCACAAACATGAGTTTGCTAACAGCGAACAATCCATGATGGTTCGCGAAAGTTTCTGTTTTCGCGTTAAAATATTAATTTGTAGTTTTATCACCAAAAGTTTCTTGAATGTTTCAAACATTATTTATAATTTATGAATTTTCAATTTAAAACTTATTATTAGTCAAAACTCCCCTAAGCACAACCCCAAGTTTTCAAACCCACCTACTTCAACTCAACCTACCACCTTAAACCAACCATCCTTACACTTCAAAAGTTTACCGCGCACTCAAATCTTTCCTTGATATGAACGAAACCTAAATATCCAAAAGTATATC